>NC_090756.1:69778652-69788652 GCF_036898095.1 Palaemon carinicauda
TTGTTATTTTCTATGATATATATATATATATATATATACACACATATATATATATATATATATATCCTCCACCTATTAAATAAAAGATTAAATTCCGCTGTGATTATTTTTCATTTTTTTTCAAATTTGTTAGAAAAAGTTTTATTTCATAGATTTTGTTTACCATAGAGCAGTTAGAGTATCATAGGTCCTTACACACTTTTTTTTTCATATCTTCCGTGAGCTCATTTATTATTCAACATTGGTATGGAGGGTTTAAATTTATCAATAAAAATATACACAAGTGATGAAAAGGAAGAGCCCACAGTACCAGTGTAGTAAACGAGAGAGAGAGAGAGAGAGAGAGAGAGAGAGAGAGATAAATATGTTGACAAGGAAGAGCCTTCCGTGCCAGTATAATAAACAACAGAGAGAGAGAGAGAGAGAGAGAGAGAGAGAGAGAGAGAGAGATAACATATGTTAACGAGGGAAAGCCTCCAGTTGTAGTATAATAAACAACAGAGAGAGAGAGAGAGAGAGAGAGAGAGAGAGAAATAACCATTTGTTGACCAAGTAAAGCCTTCAGTGCCGGTGTAATAAACAACAGAGAGAGAGAGAGAGAGAGAGAGAGAGAGAGAGAGATGCAAATTCGACAAAAATCCATCGTTTTCGGCCTCATCTTCAAATCTAAGAGATGGACGAATTCATGGATCCGCCGAAGCCAATGTTGGTAATGGAGAACTGTCGGGACTAAGCCGGAGGGAAATCACTGGAGTCTGCTTTATGTACATAAACTTTAGCTTAGCTTCAACTGATGGCTGGATCTCGTTCTATAGCAGATGGGCAGACGGAGGCTCAATCATCACTGATGGTTGTCTACTTGTTATTTATATCTATAGTGTACTTTATTGCATAAATTTCATAAAGTAAAACCATTAATATTTTAAGTTTTTAAAGAAACTAATAATAATGGTAAAGTGGAATTCAATTTCTCTTTTTTGGGAATTTGACTTCGTTTAACCCTTTCGCTGCGGATATTCAAATACGGATGTTGCACAGCTCTGTGCACATTTTCACTGAAAAACTCAAAATGCTCAAAATTTAAGGAAACTAAGTTTTTTTTGTATTCTTTAAACTTTCTGTTATAAGAAAATAACAATATATTTACTTGATATATCATTTTTGCCTTTATTCCTCGATAAAAGGGTAATAATTAAGAAAAAACACAAAAATTCCTTCTCAAAGATGATTTTATTAATTCCATCAATAATCCTTCTCCCAATTCATCAGTGACTCATACATTTATTTTCAACATTGGCAACGCTTTTTGTACACTTTATGGGTATGATATGTCTCAAAACATGGAATGATACAAAGAGGGGGCTTTTCAACACATTGATCACAAAAATAGGTTGTTTGCTTTCTTTTACACTCGCCTTTACCTTTCATCAAGCAATTCTTTGGCAGGATAGAGCGTACAATACATTGGGGTTTGTGGTTTTTGTCAACATATTGAGCTGGAAAAGGCCTTTCAGTTAATCTAGATTCCATTGGATTTGAAAATCTACCCCTTCTTTGAGTCTTACTCCCCTTATACCCTTCTAGCATAATGGTAATAATTTTTTCTCTGAAATTTTTCTGATCTAACTTATTAGTTGGATTCTGGATGTTGTAGCATATATTTGAGTCTACTAATGCTGCTTCTATAATAAAATGCCAAAGGGGTTGGTACCATTTCTGACTCTTTCTTTTGTAAGGATATGTTGAGCATAGCTGATCAAACTTATCGATTCCTCCCATATACTTATTGTACTCCACATGAACACATGCCTTGTCTATTTCTCGGTCACCTTTTTTTGAATGAAGTTTCACTTTATATGTACCAACTGTTCCAAGGCTTGACAGCAAATTAACCCTGCTCGTGTCTTGCCAAGAACAAGCAAGCATTTTACCATCACTCCTTACCCATGTTACTGGCAAAGCTCCTTTTTCACTATTATTTGTTTTATTTCAGTTGGCAGACCCTTTCTATCCACCCTAACTGTTCCACAAGCTAAAGTTTTTTCTTTTTTTTAAGCAGTTTATCAAAAAGAGATACACTGTTATAAAAGCTGTCCATATAAATAATATGACGTTTATTTTCATAACCCTCTAACAATGACAGAACAACATGAGTACCCAACCCATCTGATAGTTGACGAGCAGTGTCTTTCCCAGTATACACATTAAACTTCAGTAGGTAACCAGTATGAGCATCTGTCATAGACCAAACTTTTATTCCCATTTAGTTGATGGCTTTGATGGTAAATATTGTTGAAAAATAATCTACCTTTAAATTTTATCATGCTTTCATCAATACTGATTTCTCTATTGCTAACATAGTACTTCCCATATAAACCTTTTACCATATCTAAATTGGCCTAATCTTAGAGAGCCTATCATTTGCATCTTTTGTTATCATTATCACTAAAATGAATAGCTGATCTAATCAACTGGTATTTGTCCCGAGAAAATACTTCTTTGAATCCTGGAGTATTAAATAAAAAGCTATTTTCACTAAAGTAACTTTCAATTGTAGGCTTGTGAAGGATACCCATTGCTATTTCAATAGCAAAAACAGCTTTTATGTCATCTGCAGTTACATCCGCCCATTGGTGGTATCTTGATCTTCTAGACAAAGGTTGTTTTGTAGCCATCTTGTGAAACACTCATATGGATTCAAGTTTTCAAAGTTAATTATTTTATGATGGGTTGTATAATCAAAAACATTATCTAATTTGGTGGGATTATTGTAATTATAGTTAATTTATTCCATCCTAAGGAATTGTCATATCAGCTGTGGGTGATAAGCTTGTTGATGGGACGTCTTCATTTATATCTTCATCAGTGGTATCATCATAATCATCATCATTTGGTTCATCAACATCTGACCCAAATTCCGAATCAGACCCAAACAAAATGTCATCAATTTCTTCTGAAGATACTTGACGAGATTAGAGGCCATCTTACACCTATAAAAAAAAAATCATACCTACACCCAGCGTTAAAAGGAAAAATTGAAAGGACAAAGTCAGCTGACGGGTAAAGGCAGAGCAATAACGAGCATTTTGCCAATAGTATAATAATAATATAACTTACAACTATATATAAAGTTTACCCAACTGTAAAATAAGAATTTATTATTAAATTATATCTTTGCTCACAACTCATACGAAAAAAAAAATTAAGTAATGAAAAATGAAGGCACCGATAGGGTGAGAGCAGTCTGAATATCAGCTGACAAATGTAAACAAAGGCACAATGCTTTCGGTTGAGGAAACGGAACTTCTTTTCTCGTAAATGTGTTGGTTATTTCACTATTATTCATTTAGTTTAGTAAATGTATTTACTGTTATCTAGAAACACCATTATCTGCCATATTTTCAACTTCCAATACAATGACAAATGTTTATCTTCATATAGTTGTCATGGCAACTGTTCAGCTCTAATGTAAAGAAACTTTCACAGTTCACTTTCGGCAAACGAACTTTAGAAATAATGATATAACGATAACTTTATGAATAATATTGATTTATATTGCAAAAAAACATGCATGTATATCATAATTTCATGTTGACACAACGTAAAAATAACAAAAAGTTACCGAAATCACTAAGTGATTGGGAGAAGAATAACCGGAGCTTCAGAGGGCGGGTAGTTCATAAAATCGGCAACAGATGGCAGTGTGTAAAAGCCATTTGAATCGTCGGCAAAAGGCGCTAAGCTTAAAATTGTATTACGTGATGTGGAGTAAAGTCGTTCTCCGCAGTGAATGGTTATGAATCTGAGTAAACTAAAGTCGTTCTCCGCAGTGAATGTTTATGAATCTGGGTAAACTAAAGTCGTTCTCCGCAGTGAATGGTTATGAATCTGAGTAAACTAAAGTCGTTCTCCGCAGTGAAAGGGTTAACTCAAAAGCATTTTTTTTTTATAATCATCATCATCAACGCCTATTGACGCAAAGGGTCTCGGTTAGATTTCGCCGGTCGTCTCTGTCTTGATCTTTTAAAAATTCAATACTTCTCCATCCATCATCTCCTACTTCGGGCTTAATAGTCCTCAGCATGTAAGCTTGGGTCTTCTAATTCTTCTAGTGCCTTGTGTACTTTATTATATATATATCCTATAGTAATAAAACACTAGCAGTTTTTGTATTTTTTTTTTATCAATTAATACGAAGCCATGATAAAGTAAAATTTAGTTTCCCCTTATTTTGGGGGGAATTTGACTTTGATTAAAGGTTTTAAAGGTCTCTCACGAGTGGCAGAGGTAAGAGATCAGCGCGTAAGAGCCCCCCCCCCCCCTCTCCCCTTCAGACTAGGACTAAGGAGGGCCAGGCACTGACTGCTCATTACTCACAAGGTAGACATATTTTCAGTTTCTAGACAATATCCTCTCTTTTGATTCCGTCATTCATGAACACATTTAAACCTTTAAATTAAATACCTTTATCAAATATTTGGAATTTTGGTTGGGTTTTAGGAAAATGCATTAGCAATAAGACAGGCAATACCTTAATAATAAGTCTTTCTTAAAGCTATTGAGTTTTCTTCTTCTTCTTGATGAAACTGTACAAGAAAAAGCTATTCAAATAAGCACGGAAACCTTTACTACTACTACTACTACTACTACTACTACTACTACTACTACATAACTTGTCGTCATCCCAGATAGCCCTATTTTTAGGTGATCAATAGCAGCACGCTATTACTTCTTCACATCCTCCTACCTTGGGCGTTCGACCGCATGATACATTAGGCTACCATGTATACTTGGATCATCTTTCTGAAGTTTACAAAGATACATAAGCGAGTATCGAATGTTGAATCTTTCTCGTATGGATTTTTTTTTATACAAAATGATATGATGTTTTTAAAGTTAGGTGCATACCTTCCCAGACATCAGTCTATCCTAAATCCTGTAGATGTAAACTGATTAAGATAACAGCCAAACAGTAGAAGGGAACCACTTGGCCAGAAGTGATGGGTAATAAAGTCTGAGTGTTTTAGAGAGAGAGAGAGAGAGAGAGAGAGAGAGAGAGAGAGAGAGAGAGAGATAAAATATAAATCTTGCTAAATAATCAAGACATATATCCAATGTACTATAATCATCCCTTGGCAAAAGATAAATTTTGGAAAAAAAGGCAATCCAAGGTTATAGAGCATTAACTTTAATCATATTACAATAGTTTTGATGATTTCAAGAGATTTATAGACACTGAATGTGTACGAAGAGAAGATGGGAATATTATTAAAAGTATACTTCCAAATTGTCGGAGTGAGAACTTTATCTAAACTTCAGAAGTTCAAACTTACAACAACCGTTTTTTATTTTAAACAGGTTGACATAATACTTTTTATAGTATATGTATGAAGGATTTGTTTAATGTTGTTATTGTTGTTAGGATATGTTTTTCTAATTATTCATTACATATCATGTTATTTATTTGTTTGTTTGTTTCTTTTCCTTATTGGGCTGTTTTTTCCCTGTTGAATCCCTTTTGCTTATAGCATGCTGATTTTCCGACTAAGGTTGTAGCTTAGTTATTAATAATAATAATAATAATAATAATAATAATAATAATAATAATATAATAATAATAATAATAATTGATAACTCCTAAATTGTGCATGTGAACAATCAATCAAACACCTGATATGTCAACCAAATGACGGATCGCTAAATCATTCAGAATATCACTATGAAAAATAGGTAGATAAGATATTAGCATTGATTAAACGGAGAGAGAGAGAGAGAGAGAGGAGAGAGAGAGAGAGAGAGAGAGAGATAGAGAGAGAGAGAGAGGAAAAGGGAAAGCTCAGAAGAATGGTTGGGATGAATAATGGCTGTTAAGTGTAAAGGGAAACCTGATGGAAGTGACACTGAGAAATTGGATGGAGCCAATATTGTTGATATATTTGTGGATATGTTTGATAGGATTTGCATTAAGAGGGTAAGACGGAAAACTTTATGATCGATGCAAAGAACAATGGGAATCTGGACTAGGATTGAAGTTCATTATTGTTGGGGGGGGGTGAATTCTGATTATTCAAAATGAGTATTATCTTTAAATTAGGATAGCATTTTTTTTTCGGTAATATAGACTAGCTAGAAATGTGTCTCCTTTTTTTATTTAGCAGAAATTGGAGTCAGTTTTTTTAGAATTTAGGATAGGCAAAAATTTGCAATTATTTTATCTAAATTAGCCAAAAATTGGAGTATATTTTTTTCCTTTAGAAAAGAAAAAAAAACTCTATTTCTTTTTAATTCAGATTAGCAAAAAAAAGTAAACATCAGGTATTGGAGCTTAGAGTAGTAAAAATTTGTCTATAGTTTTTTGGAATTCAGAAAGTAAAAAAAAATAATTGGTATATTTTTTCTCCCTAGATGACAGGTAATAAACAAAAAAAAAAAAAAAATTATAGAAAAATATCCATAAATGTCAAATTAAATACAGATAAGTAAACTTTTTATTACAATTAACTGAGATTGATCATAAGTCTATGTCGAAAGCAGAGCTCAGAAGAAAAGAAGCAAACTATAGAAATGCTGACATGGTTCAAAGGCTGATTTGAAAGAGAGATCTAACAGATTGATGAATAATGCATTTAGATCTAAATGATAACTAGATATTATTATTATTATTATTATTATTATTATTATTATTATTATTATTATTATTATTATTTCCTAAGCTATAACCCTAGTTGGAGAAGCATGATACAATAAGCACAAGGGCTCAAAGGAAGGAAAGACTCTATTGAGGAAAGGAAACAAGTAAAGGAATAAACTGCAAAAGAACTAATAAATAATCAAAATAAAATGTTTCTAAAAACAGCAACATACATAAACTATAAACAGAGTAAATCGTTGTTGTTTACTCTCCTCCTCTTCTTCTTCTTCTTCTTCTTCTTCTTCTTCTTCTTCTTCTTCTTCTTCTTCTTCTTCTTCTCTTTTTTCTTCTTCTTCATCATCCTGAAATAGGAGACTTTTCATTTATCTTACTTTTTGTTATGTTTTTTTTCCCTTTTTGTTGTATTGAACTGGCTAGAATCTGTGTTTTACTTTCATGAGAATTGCTCTAATCTCCTGGCGGACAAACAGTTTGAGGCGAGTTCCATTAACACTATCTTCAAACTCTCCGTCTGGTCCTAAGAGTCTTCATGGTACAACCTCAACCGCCAGAATTGTTCAGTGATGCAGTAATTTAACTTATGCATCTCAAGTTCACTTATTAGTGAGAGAGTAAACTCATTTCATGCGGTTATTTTTCGCCTTTACTGTTTTCTCTTTTGAACAAGCTGGCTAAGATTTGCCAAATATGACGGTGGATTAACGTACATCAAAATACATGGGTGCATATATATATATTATATATATATAAATATATATATATATAGGCCTACAGTATATATATATATATATATATATATGAATGTATATATACATACATATATATGTATACATACATAAATATATATATATATATATATATATATGTATATATATATATATATAATATATAAATATGTATATATATAAATATATATACTGTATATATATAGTATATATATAAATATATATATATATATATATATATATTTATATATATAGATATATATATATATATATATATTTATATTTATGTATGCATATATATATTTATAATTATATATATATATATATATATATTTATGTATGCATATATATATATATATATATATATAAACATATATATATATATATATATATATAAACATATATATATATATATATATATATACTGTATATATTTAGGAATATATATATATATTATATATATATAAATATACATGTATATATATATATATATATATACACATGTATATATATATATATATATATGTATGAATGTATATATACATACATATATATGTATACATATATATATATATATATATATAAAATATGTAATATATATAAATATATTATATATATATATATATATATGTTCCAATTATCTTGAGTGAGTGAAAAAGCAATTCGAATAATTTTCCTTCCTATAACATAAATATGACAATGCAATAACTTTGTTGAAGACATTCATTGTAAGCTAATAATGATAAAAAAAATTTTAAGGATAATGATTCTATTGACAGAAGAAGGAAGTAGAGGAATAATGTCCGTGATGAAGGCAAAAGTAATGATAACTTGGATAGTCTTTTTATTCATAGAATGGAAATTCTATATTATTCTTGTAAATCCTATGTTTAATATAATTATATCAACCATAGTACCTAAATATCTACATATATTATTTGCTTTTGACATCATAATACATATAAATATACAATTTATTATAGCCTATTGGTAACGTCTCGCTGAATCTCGTTTGTTCCTTTAGTGTCTAAAACCTCATCATCTTTCCCTCCTAAGGATGGGGCCTTTTGGAGGCCTATAGGTCTATCTGCTGAGTCATCAGTAGTCATTGCCTGGAAAAGGTCAAGGAACCGAAATGAATAAATACATGGAAAGAAACCCGGAGTAAAAGGAACATGGTTGATCAAGAAAGAGATTCTATTGATTTGCAATAATTGAAGTTTTTGGATGATACATGGAGTAGGGGGGAGGGGGGTGGGTTGTGGTTTCAAGAGTATATTAAGCCTGATGTTGTTGTTGCATTTATTGTTGTTGTTATAGCTCTTCCAGTAATCAAATAAAAGTATAAATTCTATTCTGTGTTTTTTTTTTTTTTTTTTTTTTTTAATTTGCCAGAAAAAATGGTCTAATCATCGTAAGGGTGTTAAACATTTTTTTATATGTTCCGTGTGCTCATTTCCAATTCAACATTGGCAAAAAGCGTTCAAATTTGTGAATAAAAGTATATACAAGTGTTGAAAAGGAAAAGCCTGTAGTGCCAGTTTAGTATACGAGAGAGAGAGAGAAAGAGAGAGAGAGAGAGAGAGAGAGAGAGAGAGAGAGAGAGAGATAAGCATGTGTTGACAAGAAAAGCCTCTAGTGCCAGTATAATAAATAAGAGAGAGAGAGAGAGAGAGAGAGAGAGAGAGAGATAAGCATGTGTTGACAAGAAAAGCCTCTAGTGCCAGTATAATAAATAACAGAGAGAGAGAGAGAGAGAGAGAGAGAGAGAGAGAGAGAGAGATAAGCATGTGTTGACAAGAAAAGCCTCTAGTGCCAGTATAATAAATAACAGAGAGAGAGAGAGAGAGAGAGAGAGAGAGAGAGAGAGAGAGAATTCATCATCTTCTGCCTTATCTTCATTTCCAAGAGATGGAGGAATTCATGATTCCGACGAAGCCAATGTTGGTAATGGAAAACTCGAGACTAAACGGGAGGGAAGTCGCTGGAGTCTGCTTCATGTACAGAATCGTTAGCTTAGCCTTAACTAATGGCTGGATCTCGTTCTATAACATATAGTCAGACGGAGGACTATTCATCACTGAAGCCTGTCTACCTGATTTTATATCTATTGTTTATTTTATTATATAAATTTCATATATTAATAAAAAGGAGTTTTTGCAGTTTCTGTTTCAACTAATTTTGGGGGGAATTTTACTTCGTTTAACTAAAATTTTTTTTTTTTTATATCTGTAGTGTATTTTAATATATAAATTACATAGAGTAATAAAAAGAAATATAAAATTTTTGAACCAACTAATAATAATGATAAAGTAGAAATTAGCTTCATTTTTGTATAGTATTTACTTCTTTTAAACATTTTAGAGGTCACTCATGAGTGGTAGAGTCCAGGGACAGTGGCAATTCCCTAGATTCCAAATATACATATGATAAGCACCTAAACCCTTCTTCAAATTAGGACCAGAGAGGGTCAGGCAATGGCTGTTAATGGCTCAGCAGGTAGACATATGGTTATTCACCATGACATTGTCCTCTCCCTTGACTCTGCCATTTATCAGAGTCCTTTAAACCTCTAAATCAAATACCATTAACAAATATTTGTATATATTTTTGGGTTATAATG
>NC_090756.1:69793652-69801152 GCF_036898095.1 Palaemon carinicauda
CTCATGCATTCACCGGTCTCGAAGTTTCATCGTAAACAACAAAAAGAAGAGGAGTCCACTATTTGCCAATCATAACTATGGCAGCAGGAAGGACTGTAAGCGGTACCAAGTATTTATTTTTCTTATTTTGGTAATACTGAAATTCCATATTTATGAATCCTTCCAGCCGCTGTAGGCAAGTACATTAAAAATTATTTATTCCCTATAGTCTTGGGGAGATGATGGAAACTTTTTCCAAAGAAAAAATGTTCATCCAATAATAAATGTACAAAATATGCATGAACATAAAGTAAAATTTAAAATAAAAAAAAAAAAAAATGAGTTAGTGAAGTATTTGTCTTGTCCTTGCCTTACTGGTTTCTGCAGCTTTCCCGCGGGGACGTGAGGATTTACCCAAGAATTTTTTTTTCAGGGGAAAGACTGTCAGGACAAAAATGGGTGTTCTCTAACATGGGGATATGGTTAGAAACATGAATGTTGGTGGTCTGACCGGTTTTTCCCTTTTTGATCAAAGCATGGGTAACCTCACCTAGGTCATTAACAAAAATCTTCAAAATTATTCCTAATGGATAATTACTTCTTTTAGTATATCCTTCCTTTATTGGTACGATATCTCGTACTTTTGCCAGTTTGTGCGATATGGGACGATATCTACTTTTTCTATCAACAGCTGCATGAATTAGCGTACCTAAAAACTCACTATAGTAAGTATCCAACTATGAATCTCGGACTTTACACAATTTTATATAATTTTTAGAAATATCTGAAATATGACAATTGGCCGGATAAAAATCTGGATACTCTGGAAAAGCCAGTAACTCAGGAATCAAATTTAGTGAAGTCAACTCATATCCTCTGATAACCTGTTCAGGTGTTATAGGCTCTGGTAATTAATCAATTCATAGCAGTTTGAAAATAAGAATATACCTCAGGGGAATACTTACATTGTTCAACGTGTAACAAATGACTCAGAAATGCATTCTAGTTAGTAACTGGAGAACAAGGAATTCCTGCCTTTAATTTCCTCTTGAAAGGTTATCTTGCGTCTGTTAACGAGATGTATGATATTACACACAAGAAACTCGAAATCATAAAATGAAAGTACATTGCTTTTGATAGCTCCAAAGATTAATCATTTTACCATCCTCACACATACTCCGACCAAAGAATCCAGCTGACTGCAACCTTTAAAATATTGCTGAAAGGATAAAGGCTTCACACAGTTTTCTTCAAAATACAATCTAGTCTGAGAGTCATTAATGAAAGAGCTTATAATATTAGCACTTGCTACCAACTGCGTTCCTAAATCACTGATACACAACTGGGTATGCCAGATTCAAAACAATGTAATCGGAAAGCTCTAAGAAAATCTGATACATTCAAACTTCTGCAGATCTTTAGATTAATGGCCCTTGACCAAGTACAAGTTATGCACAATAACCATATTTTCTGTGTCGCCTTTTCATTTTTCACGTTGAAAGGTCCTAAATAGTCAACAAAAACATTTGTAAAGGGAACTGTAGGAGAATCTGATCGGAAGTTTCTATAGGAATTTTGATTTAATTTTATGGTACGATTATTAAATCTCCGACAATGAACGCAGGAGAACTGAAATATTTTTAGGAATATATTAATGCCTTCTAAATTCAGTTAACACAGAATAACAACCTGAATGTAACAATCTTACATGTGCATCCCAAATAATCAAATTAATTAAATGATTGTCTGGATGTAATAACACTGGAAATTTGCCGTTAATATTATAATTCCACTTCTTGAACTTACTTTTCACATTTAAAATGCCCTGTTCATCCATAAACGAGTTTAGCTGCGTTATGATCGGATGAATCTCTTTCTTGGAATTCATACCAGTTTGAAAATAAGAATATACCCCAGGGGAATACTTACATTGTTCAACGTGTAACAAAGGACTCAGATGAGGCATACTAGTTAGTAACTGGAGAACAAGGAATTCCTGCCTTTAATTTCCACTTGTGTAAGGCCAAAAATACTCTATGATGAACTAATAGAAGTCTCCTTAAACTAGAATAACTATCGAAATCAACAAGGTGGTTTAAATTTTCGGTAGCACAGATTAAGGGAGACTAATAAATCTCCGTGGGGACCTCAAATGCTGGGATAGTAATCGACAATTCAGGGACTTCGGTCAAGCTAATATCTGGGCCTGTAAAAATATATGACTTCAGGAGCTGATTATACGATACACATCTAGTAATTAAGTCTGCATGGTTATTCTTACCAGAAATAGAATTAGACTTGACAAGATAAATTTCACACAATATATGTATATTATTAATTATTTTCAAAACAAAAGAAGAATGTTTATTTAATCTGTCTAGCTTCAAAGACGCAGAATTTAACCAATGTAACGTACAAAGAGAATCTGTATAGGCCATAATATTCCCAATTTCTATGGGTCTTATGCAAGACGGGCCAGATAAATCTTTGTAAATATCCAAAGCACACTCAGTTCAAGGGCAGGTATCGATTTATTCTTTAACTGCTTATTAACCAGTCTGTTCTTGGCATGAATAAGACTTAGATGGCCTGTATCAATATGCTGCAAATAAAAAATACAACCGTGAATATTTCTACTTGCATCTGAAAACACAACAATGTTATATTTACCATCCCTAGGACCTACAGATCGTTGAACTCTTATAGGAGGAGCTCTATTTAACTGTTTGCAAATGTTGCACCATTCTCGCTGCAAATCTGTAGCCAAGACTGTTTTCTAGTTTAAAATTTTCTGGCACTGTAGCTTATGCATAAATAATCCGCAGCAATTAAACAAGGGCATATTAAAGCAAAAAATATCAAACTAAGAAGCAATAGTTTGTAAAATCAACCTCTTAGTTTTGGCACTTGAATCAAGGCATATAGGGTTAGTAAAAATTTCATCGGAATTCCTGTCCCATGTTAGTCCAAACATTTTACTGGTGGTATGGGTAACTTTTTCGGTCTCTCCGTCTATTTCCGTCTGTAAGGCTATATCATTAGTAACAACCTGCTGAATATAAAACCTATAAGGGTTAAAAATACGAGGAAGCTGTTGGTACGACTATTTTAACTCCTCTTTAGTATTAACAGTAATAGCCCCATTATCCATGTAAATAAGCGAATAAATTGACCTTTTCAAGTTCGATGAGCAAGGATCCTCAGAGTGCTGCAAAATCAAAATGTAATAAAGAGCCATCATTAGTGAAAAAGGACTGCATCGAAGACCAAAAGGTAATCTCAAATTCTTGAAAGCTACTAAGGAAAAATAACCTTTGCCGACATTATTGAATCAAAAAAATAAAAGTTCAGCTTGGTCATTTTCGGTCAAAGCCAACATATTGAAAGCTTTCTTAAGATCAAAAATCTCAGATTAAAAAATGACGAAGATAGCTCTTGGTTTAATGCAGGTCCAGAATATATACACTGATTATGAGACAAAGAACTACCGTCTACAGCGTCTTTAAGATTCGATAAAAAGACCACCCTACACTTTGTGGTGTCTTTGTTGGGTTTAAATATTGGCAGGTGAGGCCGAAACGAATATTGAGGATTTTCAGCTTTAAAAACATCACGATCATGGATGGGTTCATTAATTCTTGCGTTAATATGGTCTGATCAACGAGTTGTAGAAGACCATCGCTCTGTTTAAGTTTTCTAAAATTAGACTTTAGTATTAGTTTAAACAGTCTTTAATTTTTAGACTGCAAATGGGAGACTTTGTCATTCTATAATAAAGGAACCATAATTCGTCCATCAGACTCCCTCTGGTGTATGGTTTTAATTGAAATCTCGACCAGCTGATTATTAAGCTCGAAACTTTCATCATTATACACATTTTGATTATAATTCAAAAAATGACTGCATTCAGACTCTAAAATCTGTTTAGTGGCCTGCTGCAATTGCCTTTCATTAGTTTACCTTTATCATTGATAAATGAAAAAGAACAATTTACTTAAAAAACAGTGGACCTGGTCACCATCAGACAGAAAATCTATTCTTGTGTTTAATAACAACGAGCTACTACCAACATGCACCGTAGAAACCGAACGAACACTACCGTAAGATACAGTATTCAAAACTCCTTGGATTACATTTAGGCAGATTATGTCGTTCAACATCAAATCGACATTACCCTGCAATAAAATGCCAGCATGAGAATCTATGTATACCGAAGGATCAATGTCACCAAAAATTACATTAGTACCTGCTAAACAATGTAAAAAGTCTGTACCTATCAAGAGGTTAACATTACCAAGAGTGCGAGTGTGTGTTTATTTAACAACTTATCAGCCAACCTCATAACCTGGTTTTGAAAACTTTCAATTACTTTACCAAGCAAAGGCAATTTTAAAGCAATATTAATATTAAGTACAACTAAGCCAAAAATTATAAAGGATAAGCTACCTATTTTCACAGGTACTTCTACAATTTTAGTATAATATTCTTTATTCATATTAAATCCACTCACCGTACGTTTAACATTCGAATTGATAGTTTTAAGGTTTTTCTCTTCAGCTAACATACTAGTGATAAAGGTGCTTTGTGAGCCACTGTCCCTTAAACCTCTGTAAATGTCACTGCCAATACTGAAAGAAAACGTTAGTAATACCGAGTTTCCATACGAGTGCAACAAAACGGCAACACCGCTGTTTACTTTTTGTGGTTTCAAAATTTACTTTATCAGATTGTTTAGATCTGCTGCCTTTGGAGGGCTCAGAATCGCAAAGATAACTCATATGCTAACCACGGCAATTAAAACAACGTCTTCTAAATCTGAAATGACAGTTGCTAGACTCATGACTATACTGACCACCCTCAACAAAGCAGTGTTTAGATTTTAAAATTTGCACCTTATTGGTAGGTGAAGGGAACATTGAACCTTCATAAATAAAATTAGAATTATTAGCGTTACCAACCTTCAGACACAAAGTAAAGCTGGGTGAAAACCTGGAATCCGATTCACTCATTACTGCCTCTACAGCTAAATTTACCGCTTTTTTTTTTCGAGAAAAGTCCTTATACTCCTGTACATTCTGCGAGATTTTACTCTTTGTACCTTTAGCGACCTTTTTGTCGTTCTCGTATCTCTCATATGCTGTAAAAAAGTTTGTCTTTATATCATTCAGGGAAGGGTGAGTCTTGCCTGTAGTCTGAATTAAATATCACTGGAAACTATCATTCAGCCCATACCAAGCAATATAATTAATGAACTCATCAACGCTAATATTCAATGTGTCCACTAATTCACATACCGATCTGAGTTCGGAAATAAAGAGAAAGGAGTCTTCCCCATCTTTCAAATGTAAAGTAGCAATTTTCTTAATTGCTGAATTCTTCCGAATATCGGTTGATGAAAATGCTGAAATGAGCAATTCTTTGGCATCAGGGTAATGCTGCCTATCCACTTCTAAGGAACCTAACAAAACCTTTCCTCCACCCTCAACTTGTTGTTTAGGTAATAGAAGCAAATCCTTATCGGGATAGTTAAAAGGTTTAGTAGTTCCCTCAAATTCTGTGATGAACTTCAAAAAGTCTTCACCTTCTAAACTACGAAACTTGGGAAGAGGTGATACAGGTTGTTTAAGTAAACTTCTGGCTACATTGGTAACATTACTAGAGCAAAGAGTACTCGTGGAAATATCTAGGAGAGGTAAACAGGTTTCAGTCTTATCTATGCAATCCTTCAATCTCTAAATCTGTACTATCAGAATCCCCTGGAAATTTCTTTTCCCAAATCTCAGTGTCCAAATCAGTTAACTTATTGTTATAATTTACCAGAGTACCTTTGATAGATATTTTTTCTTCCTTGGCTAAGCGAATTGAATATGTAGGACCTGTTAAGATATTCAGTCATCTTGTTGCAGATGACTTTCCTTTGTTCAACTATAAAAGAAATAATGATCCTAGAAAGGAGAAAATGTAAATGTAATAGTCCTAGAAAGGAAAAAAATATTGATTTAATGATCCTAGAAAGGGAAAAATATTAATGTAATGATCCTAAAAAGGAAAAACATAATATTAAAGTAATAAATCTGAAAGGAAAAAAATATTTAGTTCACACAACACAATGGATCCCGGCTACCTTCAAGAAATAATGGGATTCTGCATAGCAAAATTCCAACTTCCTTCGGCGTTGCCCCACGTTGGGCACCATGAGCTCGAAAACTGTGAAGTCACCTTATAAGGTACTTAAAATACTGAAAGGAAGTATATTCACACATCTTCGAAATGTTTAAATTTATCATTTATAGCAAATGTGTCTAGTGCATGACACAGGACTCTTCCTCTTCAATAATCAGCTTCTCCTCCATACCTGGATGGGAAATACAGAAATTGCACGTTAGTGGTGAAGCCTAAGAATTGACTTGAATTGTATAGTTAAGAATAATATGGCAAGAAGCACTTATACATAGGAATTTGCAAACTGTTACCTTACTGCAAGTAGGTCATGACAAGAAAAAACAAGTATGACAAACATATTAAGGCTGGATAATCCTATCTTGAAATAATACTATATCCTTGTAAGTTTGCATTAAAGGAGATTCTTACAATTTTATGTTGACTTATCCAGAAATAACAAATAGCTTACCATTATGTACAAAAAACCTATAAACAACCTTCAGTAAAGTTGCCAAACCACTGTAAGGACAAGAGAAATCCTTTATAGCTATTAAACATTCGTGAATATCCGTACTCTACCGATGGCAGGTAGGAAGGACTAATAGGCAGCGACAAAGGCTCAAAGAGATTACTACGATTACCATTCAGTATTTGCCCCCAAAAATACTTGGTACTCACTGTAGTCCATCCGAGCAAGAAGGGATTGAAGTCATTGCTTAAGAGAACGTGACTTTTCTCCACAAATTATGCACTAAGGTAGGTGAAAGTCGAGACGATGATGAACGAATCAGTCGTCGGAGGCCGAGTACATCCAGGTGGCCACCAATTACGCCGTCCAAATTATGGAACCAAAGGAATACTTCACAAATGCCTCTTGAGGGACCCTTAATTCTTAACCACATTATCAGAGCCTCGTCCAAGGCATCCTCCAGAAAGACAGGCTCACACAGACGAGGGAAGACGGGCTCAATGGAAGATGGGTATGTGGTGGGTCCTACAGGATAGCTCACTGCACTAATGCTCTGCCAGGACCGCCTGGACTGACCGGACTGTCAGAACTGCCTCGACTGCTTGGACTGCTAGTACTGACTTCTCACAATTTCACAGGTCTCGGCAGTTCCTCGGCAAAAACAAAAAGAGGAGGAGTCAACAATTTGCCAATCTTAACTATGGCAGCAGGAAGGACTGTGAGCAGTACCATGTATATTTTTTTTTCTTATTTTGGTAATACTGAAATTCCATATTTACGAATTCATCCTACCGCTGTAGGCAAGTACTTAAAAAAATTATTCTGTATAGTTCTGAGGAGAAGATGGAAACTTTTTCCAAAGAAATTTTTTTCAAATGGATTGAAAATAA
>NC_090756.1:69806152-69808652 GCF_036898095.1 Palaemon carinicauda
TTAAACAGTATTTTATCTTTACCTTCACCAATCCTCTCTTTTGGACTCCCTGCTGTCCAGTGGGGCTTACCATTATCTCAGTACATTCTTCATTTACGTTTGCATGTGGAATTTAGGCGTCTGTGTTGCATGGAACTTAAACTTCAATTGCATAGATGTGCGATTTGTGTCTACCGTACAAGGGCATTTGATTTATTGCCATCTCCAAAATCTGTATTTACCCTTTCCTTTTTGTTTATTTGTTTGTAGGCAACTTTATACAAAAACTGCAGGAAAACTGCGACCAAATTTCGTAGTCATGTTGTGTATGACCTAATGAATAATCACTAAAATATCAATTCAAGTGTATCAAAAAACAAGTATGCAGCTCTACTTTGAAAATGATCGCTATGTGAATGGAAAATATTTCTTTTTCGATATTTTTCTTTTATAGTGAACAACATTACGCAAAATCTAATGGACCCGTTTCAACAAAACTTGTGGACATATGGGGTATAACCCAATGACAAATCAGTGGATTTAAGAGGAAATTTTTTTTTCTTTATTTTAGTTCGTGTTATAAAATCATTACTCTGATATTTTCTAGAAACCTTTAGAATCCCCAGTTTGTCTCTTTATATACATTATTCTTTCCATGGGTCTTGCATATTGCAAGTTATACCAAGGGGGGGAGAATATTAATTAAAGAAAATTA
Organism: Palaemon carinicauda; assembly: GCF_036898095.1. Classification (NCBI taxonomy): domain Eukaryota; kingdom Metazoa; phylum Arthropoda; class Malacostraca; order Decapoda; family Palaemonidae; genus Palaemon; species Palaemon carinicauda. Next base: position 69,806,847 of record NC_090756.1, read on the forward strand.
TTTAGTGGCGAACGTATGTCATATCTATTCATAGCATGCACTTGTTCCAACAATTTCCTTCTTAAAGAACATAAAATGAGGCATTTTGAGAATTGCCTTAAGTCTGACGCTGAAGCAATTTTCCATGCGTATCTAAATGTGTCCAATATTCTTGGGTAAGAAATGACACACATTATGAGAAGTATATTTTGCACAAGGAATAATATCGGTTATATTAGTGTAAATATTTAAATAATGCACTCACACACAAACATAAATTCTACACCTGTCAAACCTTTCCCTAACTATAATTTGGCTGTTTTGGCTAATTTGTGAGAGCTTACGTTTTCCAAGGGCACCTATTGAAGTACTCCTTCTTATCAGGGTGTGAATACTCTCCCTTTCTTCCCCTACCCGAGGAAAGGGGAGAGACTAAGTAGTCAAAAGTCTGGTAGGGCCACGGAGCGTGACAACCATATGTTGCTGTTTAATATATTGAGTTAATTATTATCATTTCCAGGGGGATTCTTAATCAACATATCGTATTTATAGCCAGACATATTGCTGTTTATTATATAGGGGAGAATATCATCATTTTAGGTGTATTCTCAATCAACATATGTTTTTTATAACCAGACATGTTGCTGTTTATTATGTAGGAGAGATTATTATCATTTCCCGAGATATTCTCAATCAACATATCTTTTTTTTTTATATATAGCCAGACATGTTACTGTTTATTATGTAGGAGAGATTATTATCATTTCCCGAGCTATTCTTAATCAACATATCCTTTTTTTATAGCCAGACATGTTACTGATTATAATGTAGGAGAGATTATTATAATTTCCCGAGCTATTCTCAATCAACATATGTTTTTTTAATAGCCAGACATGTTGCTGTTCATAGTATAGAGGAAAATATCATCATTTCCAGGGGTATTCGCGATCAACATTTCTTATTTATAGCCAGATATGTTGCTGTTAATTATTTGCGGAAGATTATTATCATTTCTAGGAGTATTCTCAATCAACACACTTTTTTATAGCCTGACCCATTGTTGTTTATAATAGAGGGCAGAATATCATCATTTCCAAGTGTTTTCTCAATCAACATTCTTTTTTTTTATAGCCAGTCATGTTTCTGTTTATCATATAGGGGAGATTATTAGCGTTTCCATAGGCATTCTCAATCAATATATCTTTCTAATAGCCAGACGTGTTGCTATTTATTATATGGGGGAGATTATTATCATTATCAGAGCTATTCTCACTCAACATATATTTTTTTTATATCCAGATATGTTGCTGTTCATAATATAGGGGAGAATATGATCATTTCCAGGGGTATTCTAGACCAACATATCTTATTTATAGCCACACATGATGCTGTTTGTCATATGAGGTAGATTATTATCATTTCCAGGGTTATTTTTTAGCGTACATATCGTTTTCAAAGCACAACTATATTTAATTTTATGTTTATTAAAATTACCTGAAAATGATAATGATATGATATCTGATATTCCATGTGGAGAATGTAACTTGCTTTTATGTCACCCAAATAACCAAAAGTCTTTTAGTTGAAATAATACAGCAACAGATGGCCGTCCCTAGAGGACTTCTTTACAATCCTTTGGCCTCTCACTGTCCAGATTTAAGTCAGAGACGAGGACAATCAGTACCAAAGTGGAAGACAATATCTTAGATAAAGAATTTCTCAGTAGGAAGTCTTCCTAAAAGGGACGACCTCAAAATTGGGAGTGATTAGGGAACTATTGGATTCATGTAGATGAATTTTAGAGTTTATATATAAATATATATATAC
>NC_090756.1:69813652-69846152 GCF_036898095.1 Palaemon carinicauda
ACAACGCCCTGGCTGAAGCCTAATGACAGGATCCAGAGTATCAAGCATGTAGGACATCCTGCACATACCTCCGTTGGGAAGACTTCCCCCTTGAAGACTTCAACACCACCCTCCTCTGTGACGTCAGTATTGGTAGACCGTGACCTTGGATTCCTGCTCCCATGCGCCGGCAAGTGTTTGATTGCATTCATGTCCTTTCACGTCCCTCGTGCCGTTCTACTGCACAGCTGCTGAAGGCGAAGTTCATTTGGCACAGCATTTCTAAGGATTCTATGGATTGGGTACGCGCCTGTACTCCTTGCCAAACTTCCAAAGTACATCGACACATGGATTCCGGAGTGGGTACATTTTCTCAACCTAAACGTCGCTTATGCACATATTCACGTCGACGTTGTAGGCCCCCTACCCATATCACAAGGACATCGTAACCTGTTTACCGTCATTGACCGCTCCATTCGTTGGCCTGAAGCCATTCCCATGGAAACTGCAACGTCCGCCTCATGTATATCTGCCTTACTCTCAGGATGGATTGCAAGATATGGTATCCCTAAGCATATTACTTCTGGCAGGGGTACCACTTTATCCTCTCAATTGTGGATATCATTAGGAAATCTCCTGGGCATCCCCCTACATCAGACAACGGCCTACAACCCAGCTCCCAATGGAATGGTTGAACGTTTTCATCGCACCCTCATAGCAGCTTTGATGTCCAGCTGCAAGGATTTCAACTGGTTTAGTCAGGTTCCCTGGGTCCTCCCGGGACCAAGTACCACTCCTAAATATGCCCTCGACGTCTCGGCAGCCGAAATGGTGTATGGGGACCCATTGGTCGTTCCTGCCGAATTTTTTCTTCTACAACCTCCTCCGACGATCTCCAGCGAATACATCACGTCGTGGGAAAATTTACTCCATGCCGCCAGACTTCCTAGTCCCCAGCGAAGCATCACATACGAACAGACTTGCACTCTGTAACACACGTCTTCCTGCACAACAAATCTAGCAAGCCACCTCTAACGCCCCCTCACACAGGCCCTTTCCCTGTGATCCGACGCAGTCCGAAAGCATTCCTACTAAACATTCGTGGCTAAGAAGACTGGGTCTCCATTGATGGTCTAAAACCTGCTTATATCCTGCCAGATGACCCGCCTATAGTTCGCCTCTCTAGATCAGGGCTCCCTATTTAATATGTACAGTATGTAGTTTTAGGGAGGAAGCCAAGTACCAACTGTGTGTCACACGATCGTTCATAGTTCAATTTGTGTATATATTATGCCTTTATCTTCGCTCTTCCCTCACACTAAAATGAACCAGAATAAACATGTCTGCTTTTCTCATCTATAACGGTATCTGTTTTTAAACATGAAATTTCTTGTTGCTTTGAGGTTTTGTATATAAAGGAGAGTGTTCTATAATAAACTCACTCAGTTGCCTTCATACTGTCTTTAAGTTACAACTTAATCTCCAGTCACAATATATATATATATATGTATATATATATATATATATATATATATATATATATATATATATATATATATATATATATATATATATATATATATATATAACTGATACTGGGACCGGACCTTAGTCTTTTAAAATGAAAGGCGAAGTCACTACCAATCTCACCTTTCATTTGAAGAGACTAGGGTTCGATCCCAGTAGGAGGTATAAGTTTTAATATATACGAGCAGGAGATTATATATATATATATATATATATATATATATATATATATATATATATATATATATATATATATATATATATATATATATATATATAAATATATATAAAGAGAGAGAAAGAGAGAGAGAGAGAGAGAGAGAGAGAGAGAGAGAGAGAGAGAGAGAGAGAGAGAGGAGAGAGAGAGAGAGAGAGAGAGAGGTGAGTGGTGCACTGATAAAAAAAGAGAGAAAATCGAGAATAATGACACTACTTAAAACTAAAATAATAAAATCTTTTTATCCCTCGGTTTTGAATAAACTGTGTTTGGATTTCATTACCATAAGGCTTCAATTACACATTTTAATTACCTCTTTTGATAAAATTCAGAAGTAGAGGGAACCAACGTCCTTTTAGGAGATTCCATCAGACGATGACAATTCACGAAATATTTGTCGAGAAGAGGAACAATTACTCGCATCTTAGAAAGTAATTCTCAACGAAACTGTAAATCTATCCGTAAATCATTGAAATCCGGATCCTAGGAATAGATTCCTTAGGATTTATGTAAATGAGTGTCATTGCTCCTCGTAAGAAGGGGAGGAGAGACTACAAGAGATTTCTCTTTTTCTCTTTCCTTGAGAAAAAGAAGAGCAACAAAACAGAAGGTGGTGGAGGTTATCTAAAGAAAAAAAAATAAGCAAGATATAATAATAAAGTTGTCGTCTCCTCTTCGATTTTCTTTTAGTTTTTTTGTGAAATATCATAAAAGGAATATTCTTTCTGCTACTTGTTTAGATATGTATTCGATTGCCAAAAAATGGTTCTGTTTTAAGCTGTTTTCTCTCTCTCTCTCTCTCTCTCTCTCTCTCTCTCTCTCTCTCCTCTCTCTCTCTCTCTCTCTCTCTCTCTCTCTCTCCAGGACAGGTATTTTCCTAAGTGACTGTTTGTTTTGTAATTCACCATTCAATTAGCACTTTTTTATATCTTTTTATATATTAATATATGAATGACAGTATTACTTCTACTACTACTACTACTACTACTACTACTACTACTACTACTACAAACACATAATTGCTATAACTATTACTATTTATGCTAATAATAATAGTAATCTTGATATTATTAATTGATAAATTTCAGCAATAATTATATCTGTATTACAAACAATAATTTTCTCAACGTTAGTTTTAATTAAATTGATCAAACACTAAAATAAAGACGAGAAGAGAGAGAGAGAGAGAGAGAGAGAGAGAGAGAGAGAGAGAGAGAGAGAGAGAGAGAGAAGAGAGAGAGAGAGAGAGAGAGAGAGAGGGGGGGAGGGCGTATTTATAGTAATATTCTAAATCTTTTTATTTATAGTAAGTTCTTATTTTGTCTCTCCTTTTAATGAGGGAACTCTGTCTCGTCTACTTCTGTCATCCTATTTCAAAAACTTCCTTACAAAAATACCCGTCAGTTCAAAAGTCTAGGTTTAACAACCATTTATGTTTTGGGACATCAATAGGATCTCTTTCTCCAGTGAGAGAGAGAGAGAGAGAGAGAGAGAGAGAGAGAGAGAGAGAGAGAGAGAGAGAGAGAGAGAGGGTGTGTGTGTTTTGAGCTAGGAGGGCCTGGTCTAGAGTGATAAAAGAAAAAAAAATTGAGTTTGAAAGTTTTACTCGGTATATGCATCACAGAGGTCCACTGACGAATATTGGAATACCAAATGTCAATTTTCGAATTTGTTCACCGAAAGCTAGGTTTGCTGGGCAATTTATTGTTTATTTCATATATATATATATATATATATATATATATATATATATATATATATATATATATAGTATATATATATATATATATATATATACATATATATATATATATATATATATATATATATATATATATATATATATATATATATATATATATATATATATATATATATATATATATATATATATATATATATATATATATACGTGTTTGTGTGTATGTGGGTGTGTGCATTTAGCGTACCATAGTCGTCTTAATTACATCTAATATGAAAATAGTTTTGCAAAAGCGAGGACGAACACAGATTCAACACTTCAACACTTCCCACCCTCTCTCTCTCTCTCTCTCTCTCTCTCTCTCTCTCTCTCTCTCTCTCTCTCTCTCTCCTCTCTCTCTCTCTCTCTCTCTCTCTAAAATTAATTAACCAATCCCACAAAGTCTCCTCTTATTTTTCGTCTAATAAGATTAGTTAAAAAGAATTTGTGGCAAATTAAAGTAATGAGAAGGGAGAAAGGGATAATTTTATTATGCTAATATCTGATAGAATAGGACCTTTAATTGATAATTCAGATTAGGAAGATTAGTAAAAATTTAAATATAAAAGGTCGAAATTTTAATTGTACTATATTTCAGTATAAGTTCTCGTAGATTATATCGTATCTAACTTTGATATCACAGAGTAACTGCCTATCATTATTCTCTCATAAACCCCTAAATGTCATTAGCTAAAGCCCTCAAGTACATTTGTATACTGCAGTAGAAAGATATATCTAAAAAGATGGAAAAACAACTCTACTGCAAACATTCAACGAATGCAGGCTAATATAACTGACTGAATCAAAAGGTCCTAAATGAGTTCCTTTGTGGAGAACTTTAGAAGGTTGATCTCAACACAAGAAGAGATTTCAAATCTTTCCTCGCGGAAAATGAAAGAATCTCTAAAAGATTAACCAAGCTTATCGTGCAAACATGCAGGGTCACAACAATTTGTATCACGATCGCTCGAAATTTAGTCTTATGACCTTGGATAGGGATAACCACCAATTGATGAGTTACACACACACACACACACACACACACACACACACATATATATATATATATATATATATATATATATATATATATATATATATATATATATATATATATATATATATACATATATATATATATATATATATATATATATATATATATATATATATATATATATATATATATATATATATATATATGTGTGTGTGTGTGTGTGTGTGTGTGTGTGTGTGTGTATATACAAATATATGCATATATATATATATATATATATATATATATATATATATATATATATATATATATATATATATATATATATATATATATATATATATATATATATATATATATATATATATATATGATTAATTAAACGAACTTCTTCGCATGAATATAAGATCATTACGTATTATCTAAGCTTTGAATAATATTCAGTTATTCCTGGAAAAGATCCGATAACTGATTTAGATATTAGGTAAGATATGTTATGGAATGATTTATGAAAAGTTGGATGAACAATTCTGTATTCAACGTAATTCATTATACTCTGTCATTATTTCATCATCATCATAGATTACTTATATCCACGTTGTTCTATCCGTTTTTTGGGGGGAAAGGGGTGAAGTTTTTTTCAAATTTTTAGTTTGTTTACAAAAATTTTTTTTTCCATCCCACGGTTGAATTTTTCAGCTTATAATAAATAGTCTTATACTATTAAATTTTCATATATAATTTTAAGATTAATAATTTATTCAATGGTAAGATTTCAAAATAGACTAATATGAAACAAAATTCAATAATTAGATTTTATTAAATTCTGTTTGTGGAAATTCATGGTGTATTAATTTTTCAAATAAGAGGACTTCACGATAGACTAATAAAAAAGGGATTCAACAATTATTTTCTTTATTCAGTAATTGAAGTGACAAAACATGCAAAAAAATACAGAAACATTTTATCTAGGAAATATTATAATTTTTGTTTATTCTATAGGAAATTTCATTCCAACATTAAAATAAGTTTAAATTATAGATAAAGTTTCTAAAATGGTTTAAATCTGTTAAACTTATAACTATTATCTGAAGATGTAATATATCAAATCTTGATCATATTATTATTATTATTATTATTATTATTATTATTATTATTATTATTATTATTATTATTATTAATAATATTAGTAGTAGTAGTAGTAGTAGTAGTAGTAGTAGTAGTAGTAGTAGTAGTAGTAGTAGTAGTTGTAGTGGTAGGATGGTGTAAGCCCAAGGCTCCAACAGGGATAAATAGCCCAGTGAGGAAAGGAAACAAGTAAATAAACTACAAGAGCAGTAAATAAACATTAATCCAGTAAATACAATAGAGCTATTATTCCAGGATAAGAATTTAACATCAACTAGATCATAATTTATTTACAACAATGCCCCTTTCCACTTTCTGATAGATCAAATAGGCCTAAAACTAAAAACAGGAATGAAAAAATAAATAAATAAAAACACTCTTAGAACAAAGAAGATGAATTAGGATTTTTGTTTTTATAATACATGAGTTATGAGATGTTGATGAATGTTGTTCCAAGAAAAAGGAAAATTTGAAGATGGATGAGCAGTTTTGTGTAAAATATTTCATATGTTTTACTTGCGTTGAATGAAAACTTATTGTATATATGGATAGTATTAATTCATGATGTTAATAAGATTAAAATTAAATTATCGCTTTGTGAAATAATGACGTTTATCCTAATATTACATAATTAAAAATTATTTTAAAGAAATATTACATCCCCTTACCAATGTACCGCTGATTTCTTCAATTCCGGTACACTTCACTCGGAAGGCTAAGGCGATGTCTGACAGCTTTTCATTGTAGCGGGTAACGCTGTGATTAGCAAAAGAGACACTGTTGGCAACGCTGCCTGTAAAACAAAGTCTACACTTGTATTAATATTACGATGTGTTGTATAAGAAAAAAGTTATTTTCTTCATTGCACTTCGTAAAATTAATTTTTGAAAATACTTTTGATGACCTATTCACAAGCTTAGAGACTTTGATTTACAGAGAGCGTTGCCAACTGTTTCTGTTTGGCTAAACACAGCGTTACCTGTTACAATGGACAGCTGTCAGACATCTTAGCTTCCCCAATACATCACTTCCTCATGACCATATCATTTCTTGCTTATGATTCTCACCCTTGGATACTTTCTCATGTCGTGAAGAATAAATATGAAATATATTAGGCGTAAATCTGTAATATTTCTCTTTTCACCTTTTGCCCTATTCAGGAAAGTAATATTCCCCCTGGAAACATTCCTCGGAAAACCTTGCAATCATTCTTCTGAAATCATTACAATCATTCCTCTGGAATCGTTGTAATCATTCATCTGAAATTCTTAGAAAAATTTCTTTGGAATCCTTGGAATAATTTTTCTGTAATACTAGAAATTATTCCCCTGGAATCCTTAAAATCATTCCTCTTGAATCCTTGAAACCATGACTGTTGAATCAATAGAATCATTTCAATGGAATGTTTGGAAATATTCAATTGTGATCCTTGGAATCCCTCCTGTGGAATACCAACAATCATTCTTTGGAATATTTAGAATCAGTCCTCTAAAATACTTGGAATCCTTCCTATGGATTCTTTGGAATCCCTCCTCTGTGATCCTTTGAACAATTACTCTGGAATCTTTGAAATCATTCCTATGAAATACTTGGAATCATTCCTATGAAATACTTGGAATCACTCCTCTGTAACCCTAGGAATCAATCCTCCAGGGTACTTTGAATTGTTCCTCTGTAATCCTTAGAATCATTCTTCTGGAACCTTTGAATCATTACCCTGGAATCCTTGGAATTATTCCTCTGAAATATTTTGATTCATTCCACTGAAATTCTTAAAATCATTCAAATGGAATTCTTGGAATAATTCTTCTGTGTTCCTTGGAATCACTCCTTTTGGATCCTGAGAATCATTCCTCTGGAATACTTGGAATTTTAATTCTGAAACCCTTGGAATCATTTCTCTGGGATCCTTGGAATCACTTCACTGGAATCATTGGAATAATTCCTCTGGAATCCTTGGAATCATATGAATTACTACTCTGGAACCCTTGGACTCATCTCCCTTAAATCCTTTGAATCATTTCCCTGAAATCCTTGAAATAATTACTGTTGAGTCTATGAAATCCTCCCACTGGAATCCTTGGAATACTTCCCATCGAAACCATGGAATCATTCCTCTGGGACCCCTGGAATCATTCCTCTGGAATCCTTGGAGTTATTCCTCTGGAATCCTTGGAATCCTTCCTCTGGAATAATTGGAATCATTCCTCTTTAATCCTTGGATTCATTCCTCTAGAATCCTTGGAATCAGTCCTCTAGTATAATTGAAATAATTCCTCTTTAATCCTTGGAATCATTCCTATGGAATCCTTGGAATTATTCCTCTGGAATCCTAGGAATCCTTCCTCTGGAATACTTGGAATCATTCCTTTGTAATCCTTGGAATAATTCCTCTGGATTCCTTGGAATCAATTCTCTAGAAAAATTGGAATTATTCCCCTGTAATCCTTGGAATTATTCCACTAGAATCCTTTGAATCATTCCTTTAGAATAATTAAAATCATTCCTCTTCAATCCTTGGAATTATTCCACTGGAATCCTTGGAATCAATCCTCTAGAATAATTGGAATAGTTCCTCTGGAATCCTTGGAATCATTCCTCTGGAATCCTTGGAATCATTCTTCTGGAATTCTTGGAATCACTCCTCTGGAATCGTTGGAATCAATCCTCTAGAATAATTGGAATCATTCCTCTTTGACCTTGGAATTATTCCTCTAGAATCCTTGGAATCATTCCTCTTTAATCCTTGGAATCATTCCTCTGGAATCGTTGGAATCAATCCTCTAGAATAATTTGAATCATTCCTCTTCAATCCTTAGAATCATTCATCTAAAATCTTTGGAATCAATCCCCTAGAATAATGTAATCATTCCTCTTTAATCCTTGGAATCATTCCCTTGGAATCCTTGGCATTTTCAGACTTAAGTTGATAAGCTGTCACCATTGACTTAAGAGTTTCAATTTTAAGGATATCCGTATGTCAATTAATTACTGAAAAATAAATCTAACCTCTCCATAAATAAACAACACTATATATATATATATATATATATATATATATATATATATATATATATATATATATATATATATATATATATATATATATATATATATATATATATATATATATAAATGTTTATAAATTAAGAATGAGTCCAAAGAGAATGCAAACAAAACATGGAAAGGAAGAGAAGACAATGGATTGACGAGCTAAGAAATTATGTTAGTATAGACTGACAGAAAGACCACAAACAGATGAGAGTGGAAGGATATGTCTGAGGCCTTTGTCTTGGAGTAGACTATCTAAGACTGATATGATGATGATATATAATAAAGTTATAATCATTTAGTTCTTACAATATTTCATGAAACAATATCTTGTCATTTTAAATTTCTACACAATAAAAGGGGAAAACACCAAGGAAGAAAAGTAATTTAATCACGAGTCTAAAACACGAGCTATGCGATGAATATAACAGCAAAGAAGTACTCAAAGAAAATCAATATTTCCATCGTCTTCTGGTCACGGGAGGGAAAGTGTTCCCAATTCTTTTGTGAGAGTTTAACTTTGAAACTCCTTTAAATAGCTCAGTGATCTGGACATTATTGAAGTATTTCTTCTCCCTCCCCTTCCCCTCCCCTCCCCCTACCTCCTTTCATTCCCTCTAAACCTTCGCCTTCATTCTTTCAGAATTCTGAAAAATTGTCCCCTCACCTTCTTTTTATTTTCCTGCCGCAAATTCTGGTAGGGATTATTGTACCTTTATTACTTACTGCCAAGAGAGGGTTTTTTGTTGGGGGTGAGGAGACTTGGTGGGTTTAGAAGCAGTCAGGAGGGAGGGAGCCATCCTAATTTCTATTCACGTTATATTTCTCACTTTTTTCTTTTCTTTTCTCTTTTATCTCATAACTTGCAATAGAAAAAAAGTGACTTCTACTATCTTTACAAAAAGAATAGTTAATGTTTATGAATGTATATCACCATCATCATTAGCCATTGCTAGTCCACTGCAGGAAAAAGCCCTCAGACAAGTCCTCCCATTCCAGCCTGTTTATGATTTTTTATTTCTGTCTATATAACTAAAATTTTCTTAGCTCGTTAATCCCTTCTCTTCTCACCCTACCCTTCTCTCTCTCTCTCTCTCTCTCTCTCTCTCTCTCTCTCTCTCAGCTCTTGAATTAACAGAGCCGAACATGTCTCCCCAGAACCCATCGTGTTCGAAATGCGTATAATACTTTGGATGTCTCTCTTGCATTGAAGAACGAAGAGTCAGAATTTACAACGTTTGTCGAATCCGTGAAAGGAACGTTAGCTTTTTCTTTTCGATGAATGACAGAGAATTCAATGGAGTTTATGTCAGTAATTCTTGGTATTCCATTTATTGATTGCAAATATATATGATTTTCTGACCGTTAAGTCTTTGGTTATGTGGAATGATTTTAGGTTATATGCTTTGTTGAAATCTTCTCATTTGTATTAAGTTATTATTATTACCTCCGCCATGTGGCTATAAAATAAATTTTGTTTCTTTATCTAATTATTCGTGAGTCTGTGTCTATGGACAGGATTATGTCAAAACTATTAGACGGATTTTAATGAAATTTTCATCGATGATAGATCTTAGGTGATAGATGATCTATTAAATTTTGGAAGTGATTCAAAATCCGGATTTGCATGTCTCGCCATATTAAGCATAATTTGAAAAAAATAACGAATTTCTATTAAAAAAAGAAAGAAAGAAAAAAAAAACATTGCATATAGATCATAGGTCATGGACGAGTACATTAACTTTTGAAGATGATCTGGATCCACATTCTAGATTACGTCAAAACTAAGTGAAACATTGGATTTTCACCAAATTTTACCAGCAGATAGATATTATACATCAGCAGAAACCATGAAATTTTGGAGCTGATACAGATCAAGATCACGATTATGGACCAATATATATATATATATATATATATATATATATATATATATATATATATATATATATATATATATATATATATATATATATATATATATATATATATATATATATATATATATATATATATATATATATATATATATATATATATAGATCTATCTAAAACAACCATTCGAATAGGTAATATCAATTTATGACACGAAAGTATTCATTATAATATCAAGTCCCACGTGAATTGTAGTTTATCAACTAAAAAGGTAAAAAAGGCGACGGACAAGAAAGGGTAAGAAATTGTTCTTTTTCTTTTATAGGGTAGTCTCTTTAAGTGTTATGGTGTATTTTTGTGTTGCCACGTTCCCAGTCTTTTCAGTCTGCTCTCCTTATCTCGGTCGTGAAAATAATTGCGTGAAGCTATTTTCCTAATTAGACAGATACACAGATAGGCTAACGAACACTTAACTCAAATGCCCAACAATCTTACTAAATGTGCTGAGTTTACGGGGGGACAATGAGATGAGAAGATGATTCAATATCTTTCAGTATTCCGTGAAAAAATTTAACTTTTTATTGAATGAATCATCTGTTATCTTCTTAGATTATCTTGTTGAAATTTGTTATTAACAGAGGTTATATGCTTAACTTTTTGTTATCTTTAATGTGTTATAAACCACCTTTCACATAATTTATATTAACATAAGTGATTGCGTTCAAGAGTCTATTCACAGTATTATCTAATTGTGAACATGAGATGTAAAAACATTTTGCATCAATAATGATTATAGTTTCCGATTTAGATTTACATGAAATACGTTATTAGAAAAACATGAATTTGTGTATATGCGTACATGTATGTTTGTATGTGTGAGTGTTGTTGTTAGTCTTTTACTATATGGAAAGTCATATTAATTGATTACGATAGTAATTGGATAAAATTCATCAATTCCACAAATTTTCCTAGTTCCAGCTTTCAGAATGTAAAATTCTCTTTCCAATAGTTTTCAAATGAAAGCAATCGGTCGACAAATAAGAAACTAGTCAGAGTTTGAAGTAATGCTAAATTGACAGTTTCATTGTGGCTTAGTCGCGCTCCTTACGTAAAAATTATTCTCTACTGAGAGAAAAATGTCTTTTAATAAGAAAATCGAATTTTATTCCGTTTTGGGTTTTAAATTCTTTTATTAACGGTTGTAAGTGGAAAAACAAATATTGAAGTCAGTTTAGCTTCGTGAATATTTCATCCTGATATATCATTCAAAATATATTAACTTTAATTGCATAGCAAGTTATTTAAAAATTCCCTCAGTTTCAGTTATTTATGCAACCGATTATGGTTTAGTTAGAGATTTTCTGGAACCATTTTCAAATACTTTTCACTTTTGATCTATTTTCCATTTACTTTTCATTTCCCTTTATCTTCTAGAATGGTGTCTTGGAGATTCATTCCATTCATTCCAATAATTATCTTTCGTTTACCATAAACGCCAGTTTAGTTTTTGCTATAAAATGCCACAAAAAATTATTCCCGGACTCTTTAACATAAACATTTTGGTCTCCTTGGCACCAACACCCCTACTTTTCCTCCCAGAGACTAATACCTATTTTTTCATTGTCTACTTTGGAGGTCAAAGATAAGAGCGATCTGATATCCAAATCTAGCACCGATGACAAAAACTTATTCCCGAGTCTTGCTGTAGCTGGTGAAAACAACTCTCTCTCTCTCTCTCTCTCTCTCTCTCTCTCTCTCTCTCTCTCTCTCTCTCTCTCTCTCTCTCTCTCTCTCTCTCTCTCTCTCTGGATTATATCTGCCTAGGTTCCTCTAATAATTTATCTAAAAACGTACGAACTTACCAGATGCGATTAATCGTAATTATGATAACGATGAAATAAATATTCTCGGTAGAAGTCTTCCGGTATAAAGATATATTATAGAAACGTGTCAAGTATAATAATAATGATGAAAATATAACTTTTACTTCTGGTCCTCTTATATGATTTATCCAACCTACAAATTAAACTGAATGGAGTTATTGCTTATTAGATTTTGATATAAATGGTTCTTAGAAATATAATTTATTTATCACAATTCCTTACTCGATAAGATATCTTTCCATCTTTTCTTGTGCAACTTGTCATCGCGAATACGTCTTCTCCTTATTAAACCAATTAAATTATTATGAAAGTCACTCATGAATGGCAGAGACAAGAGACAGTCACAAGGCCATAGAGACTGACCATATATAAAGATGTTCAGTGGAGAGTCCCCTCTCCACTCTTGCTAGGACAGAGAGGGCCAGGCAATGGCTGGTGATGGGGCAAGTAGACCTATAGGCTCCTCACATTCCATATCCTTACTGCACAATTATGGTGTGATTGCAGACGCTAAAAGAAACTATCTACCTTCAGTGGGCTCCGAACCCCAGTCCAGTAGATCACCAAACAGGGAAGAGGTCGCAAACATTACCATGAACTATTTACCTTGAGTGAGTCTTGAACCCCCACCCGTAGATTGCCAGGCTGCGATGTTTCCAATAGGGCTTCTTACCTCTTATATTATTCATTTATTTCTTGAGAAACTGAGGAAGCTCTTCTTCTTCATCTTGATATTTTAAATGACGCCGCTGGAGTTTAGTTTTATGATTGCCCAAGTCCCCCACCCCATCTACACCCAAGCTAGGACCATGGAGAACCAGGCAATGACTACTAATTAGGCAAGTAGTTCTACAGGCTTCCCAAACACATATCCTTACATCACAAGAATGGTGAGATTGTAGACGCTACAAGAAACTGTACCATGTGCGGGTATCGAACCCAAGTCCTGCAGACCGCCAGGCAGGGATGAGGTCACAAGGCCTGCAAGAAACTATCTGCCATGATCGGGTCTCGAACCACGTCCCATATATTGCTAGGTGGAGAGGTTTCCAATAAGCTACCATGACCCGTATACCTTAAACCTCCTAAATTCCCCATCTATTTATCTGAGAAAGATCTTCTTCTGGATATTTTAAATGACGCCTCTGATGATGGCCTGGAGCCACGTTTGTCGTTTGACATTACTCTTGTGAACCTTTTGAAGGACATAAACATTGACGATAATAAAAGAACGACAACAAACCAAGACAGAGTTTCAGGATGATAAGAAAATGTTCCGGTGCATTAAGGTCGTCACTTGTATAGTACGTGTCACATAATTTCTGAATATCTTTAGAGCTTCGTATTTGTTTTATCATGTCTGTATAATAAACAAGGTTGTAGTTTTCTTTGTTTATTGATCGTTTTATATTATCATTAAATATTTTTTGTTAATTGCTCTGGATGCTCGTTTTAGGAAAAGTGTACTCCGAATAAAAACGTAGAAGAGGTAGAATATATAACTGATAAATAGGAAAAAGTATATTTCTTTACAATACATATTTACACAAGAATATTAGTATGCACACACACACACACACACACACACACACACACACACACATATATATATATATATATATATATATATATATATATATATATATATATATATATATATATATATATATATATATATATATATATATATATGAATAAACACTCTAAATGTATATGACCCGTTCTCCCTACCATAATGCCAAGCAACATTTAGCCAGATATGTTCTTAAATGCGTAACAGCTAAAGTAAAACCAGACGTCGGATGTAACAACCCAATGAATATGCGCTCCCATTTCCAATTCCCCCTTTAACCTCTATTAATACAGCAATAATTCGCCCAGCGTTGGTTGCTTAGGTGTAACAGGGTAATCCTCGTTCAATATCATAATCAACCATTTCTGTATCCTTTGTGTGTTTATATTCAGGGCAATTTACTGCTTGGTTATGTCGTCTGCTTTGCAATCTGTTATCAGTTAGTCATTGCTTTTATAAAGGTGTAATGCGGGCTATTTTCTTTTTTTTTTGGGGGGGGGGCTTGATTTTATTTAATTAAATGATAATATCTATTTAATATAGTATTCTCCCCTATATAATAAAAACCAAGAGGCTGGCAATATATATAAATAAATTTTTTTCCTATCACGCTGAGTAACAGCCCCAAACGTATAACTAATCGATCTCTCAGCGTCCCTCTGTTATTATTATTATTATTATTATTATTATTATTATTATTATTATTATTATTAGATCTCCAACAAGGAAAAATAGCCCAGTGAGGAAAGGAAATAAGCAAATAGATAAACTACAAAAGAGGTGATGAACAATTTAATTCAAGTATTTTATGGAAAAAAAAAAAACATTGAAACAGGTGTTTCATATATAAACTATGAAAAGAAACTTAAGTCAGCCGGTTCAGCATGAAAACATTTGCTGCAAGTTTGAATCATTCAAGAGGTTTTAAATATTATTAAAAACTGTTACGAGGAAAATAAGTTAAAATTTGTATAATAATTAACAATTTACTATATTGAATACAATCTCCAAGTTTAATAATCTCTCTTCCTCTTCCTATTCCTATTCTTATTCTTATTCCTAATTACTATATTTGTCATTCTGATCCTCACACACAATAAGAGTGTACATCTATGGTTACCAAATGCCATATTTAATCTCCCAAACACTGTATGGTGAATCATCCATGAATCAGTCATTCTTACTAATCCAGTTCATCACAATATTCTTTACTTCAATTCTTTTGTATGTGTATCATTTCTCATTACTAACCTATCTATTAACGCCATAAATATACAGCAGTTTTCTTATTACTATGTTGTAGATTTCTTGTGAAAAATTTAATCAATATTCTAAATAGATATGAAATTTTACTTTTTTAGTTGATAAACTACAAATCACGTGGGATTTGATATTATAATGAATACATTCGGATCATAAATTGATATTACCTATTCGATTGGTTGTTTTAGATAGGTCTATATATATATATATATATATGTATATATATATATATATATATATATATATATATATATATATATATATATATATATATATATATATATATATATATATATATATATATATATATATATATATATATATATATATATTGTACCAACCGTATGTCACACGATCGTACATAATTCATTTTGTATATATTATGCTTGTATCTTCGCTCTTCCCTCGCACTAAAAAGAACAAGATTAATATGTCTGCGTTTCTCCTATGTAACATTGTCTGTTTCTCGAACATGTAATTTCCTAGTGCCTTGTGGTTTTGTATATAAAGGAGTGTTCTATAATAAATTAACTCAGTTGCTTTCACACTGCCTTTGAGTTCACAACCTTCTCTCGGCACATCACATTGGTGACCGCGAAAGTTGACTCGCTCCCACCGCCTTCCACCCCAAACCCCCTTGCCCCTCCATTGATGGTACTATTACAGACTCTACAGAAGTTGGCGTTGCGGCTGCCCCATTGAAACTTTCACCGTTTGCCAGCGGAGAGGTGTTTGCTTGGTTTCAGCGCGCAGAAGTCCAGTTTCGCATCAAGGGCGTGACTCGCTAAACCACCAAAGACGATTATGTTCTCACGGCGATACCCGAGAACACCTTACCGGAAATATCAGATTGACTTTGTGAACAAGGAGACACCCCAATAGTGTATGATGCCCTCAAAACATACCTTCTGCAGCAATACTCGTCGTCGCCAGCCGCCCATGTAGCAAAGTTTTTTCAGCTTTCGCAACAACCGTTAGGGGACCGATGGGCTTCGCTTGTCCTCAGGGAAATGACCAGTATAACTCGTCTTCAACCTGCCGCAGACGGCTCTCCTCATGAGGTGAACCTACTTCGTGCCCTTTGAATACGCCGTTTACCCGGACATATACGCGCTGCCATACCCAATGTCGATAGTTTACCCATAAAGGACTTGATGACCGAAGCCGACGCCCTTATGGACAGCCACTTCAAGACCTCCAACAACGCCTCCACCCCTGACGAAGAGGATGCCTATTCAACATCAACCGAAGCTGACATGAATGCCGTAGGACATACACGCCTACACCATGACGTGCAGAGGCAGCGACAAAGCCGCCCACCACCCACCAATCGCTCGCGCACCAACAAACGACTTCTACAGCCACTTACTACCTCCCATCCGCCGCCACTTCAGATTCGGGGCAACTGCGAAGAAATGTGCCGAGAATTGTCATTGGCGGAAAAATGTATAAGTAGGCCATCACTCATGGCGGTGGCCTCCCGTGTTTCTAATCTTTTCTTTTTACATGATGGAGGAACGGGCGTGCAATTTTTGGTAGACAAGGGTGCTTGTCGTTCTTGTTTGCCAAGGAAACTCTTCAAGACACGACGCAGTCTGTCTACATCTGCCGACGTCTGATTGGTAGCTGACAACGGATCTGCAATACCCACTTACTGTTACGAGAACCTTACATTATCGTTCGGAAATGGTATATTCAATTGGAAGTTTCTCGTTGCTGACGTCACATTGCCAATCCTCGGTGCGGATTTCCTCTCTCATTTCTACCTTCTGGTCGATGTCGCCCACCGATGATTGGTCAACGCAGAATCGTACTTATCGACACCTCTTCAACCCGCCCCCTCTAACCTAGCTCTCCACATTAGCTCAATCACAGATGCCTACGCCCTCATCCTCACGTCGTACCCGTAAGTTTTTCGTCCAAAACTTCGCCAAACGCCCACGGTTCCTGCCAAGCACGGTATTTATCACCATATCAAGACGACGGGACCCGCAGTCTTCACAAAATTCAGATGTCTGGCACCGGAACGATAGGCAGGCGCCAAACAGAAGTTCGCCAAAATGGAGGAAATGGGCCTTTGCCCAAAGGCATCCAGCACATAGTCGTCACCCTTATACATTGTTCTGAAGAAAGACGGCCCGCTCCGTCCGTGCGGGGATTACAGGCGCCTGAACATGCAAACAGAACCGGATCACTATCTCCTCCCAAACATTACCGATATATATATATATATATATATATATATATATATATATATATATATATATATATATATATATATATATATATATATATATATATATATATATATATATATATATATATATATATATATATATATATATATATATATATCGCAAACATACACACGCATATATATATATATATATATATATATATATATATATATATATATATATATATATATATATATATATATATATATATATATATATATATATACACACAAATTCGTATTGCTAATGACAAAATACTATGAAGTGTGGAGCTTATGATAATGAAAGGAGAAATATTGAATTGAAAGCTCAAGATACAGATTACTAGGGGAATGTAAGCGAGGCCTTTTGCGTCAATAGGCGTAGGAAGTGATTATGATTTTTTATAACTATATTTATATATATATATATATATATATATATATATATATATATATATATATATATATATATATATATATATATATATATATATATATATATATATATATATATATGTATGTATGTATATATATATATACAAACGATCCCATGTACAATTCGACAATGGAGAAATAATTCCCAATTGATCGATTGAGAATTATTTCCAGGTTAAACCAGACTTACAACCTCTAGTGAAGCATCACATATCAACAAACTTGCACTCTGCAACGCACGTCTTACAGTGCAACGACACTAGCAAGCCACCACTAACGCCCCCTTACACAGGCCTTTTCCTTATGATCCGCCGCAGTCCGAAAGCATTCCTACTAAACATTCGTGGAAAAGAAGACTGGGTCTCCTATATCGTCTAAAACCTGATTATCAACTGCCTACAGTTTGCCACTCCAGATCAGGGCGCCCTATTTAAAATGTACAGTATGTCATTTTTAGGGGGGGGGAGCCATGTTCTAACCGTGTGTCACACGATCGTACATAATTAATTTTGTATATATTATGCTTGTATCTTCGCTCTTCTCTCGCACTAAAAATAACCAGAATAAACATGTCTGCGTTTCTCCTATGTAACATTGTCTGTTCCTCGAACATGTAATTTCTTGTTGCCTTGAGGGGTTGTATATTAAGGAGAGTGTTCTATAATAAATTAACTAAATTGCTTCCACACTGCCTTTGAGTTCACAATCTTCTCTCGGCCTGTCCCAATATATATATATATATATATATATATATATATATATATATATATATATATATATATATATATATATATATATATATATATATATATACATATATATATATATATATATATATATATATATATATATATATCACACAAACACACACACACATTCATATATATATATATATATATATATATATATATATATATATATATATATATATATATATATACAAATTCGTACTGCTAATGACAAAAGACTATGAAGTGTGAAGCATGTGATAATGAATGGGGAAATATTGAATTGAAATCTCAAGATACAGGTTACTGGGGGAATGTAAGCGAGGCCCTTTGAGTCAATAGGCGTAAGAGGTGATTATGATTTTTTTATGATTATAATATATATATATATATATATATATATATATATATATATATATATATATATATATATATATATGTGTGTGTGTGTGTGTGTGTGTGTGTATGTATGTATATACACGCACGCACACATACACACACACGCACACACACACACACACACACACACACACATATATATATATATATATATATATATATATATATATATATATATATATATATATATATATATATATATATATATATATATATATATATATATATAAACAAACAATCCCATGTACAATTTGACATAGGAATTCCTGGCGCACCCTCACTGTGTGGTAAGTAATTAAACAGTTTAAAGAGAGTTGACAGAAGAGGTGGGCGGGGCTAAATACATCGATAGAGAATCAATCCACAGTTGACCGACAGAGAAATAATTCCCAGTTGATCGATAGAGAATTAACTCCTAGTTGATCCATAGAGAAAAAATATCCATTTGATCGTTAGAGAATTAATTCCCTGCTGATCAATGGAGAATAAATTCCCAGATGATGAATCGAGAATTAATTCCCAGCTTATTTGGAGCGACTTAATTGAAAACTGATCGATATAGAATTAATTTAACTGATCAATAGAGAAATATCTCCCAGCTCATCAATGGTAATTAATTCCTTGTTGATCAATATAATATTAATCTAGATTGATCCATAGAGAATTAATCCCCAGTTGATTGATAGAGAATTAATTCCCAGTTGATCGATGGAGGACTGATTCCCAGCTGATCAAGAGAGATTAATTTCAAACTGATCAATAGGGAATTAATTCAATTGATCGACAGAGAATTTCCAGTTATTCAATGGAGAAATAATTCCCCATTGATCGATGGAGAATTATTTCCATGTTAAGCGAGACAGATTTAAACCCCGTTTGATCGCTAGAGAATGAATTCCTTGATATTAGGCATTTTCATCGAACCATCGTGCACCGGACATATAATTAGTCGCTTTGAATGTTGCAAATGAATAGGAAATACGAATAAAAGGAAGGACAGGAATATTCCAAAAAGGAGAAAAAAAAATTAGAGGTATGTTGTCAAACCTTTAAAACATTTCCTGTAAATTGCCCTGGTTTCCATCATGAAGCTTTCAATATTTCTTTCCAATCTAAAGATTCCTAAACCTTTATGTCAATGATTGATTATTCAATAGATTGTTAAATAGTTCACTGCCTTAGTGATATGACTAGATTGATCCTGATGCATAAATGATAAGTAATAAGAAGCAAAAAAGTTAATAGAAATCTTGAATATAAGTAGATATGAATGTAAGTGCACGAACATAGAAACTAACTGAACAACATAAGGACATTTGGAATAAATTCCATCTTTCACTTGTCTTTCTAAGTTAAGCCTATCCTTAACCTTTTCATTAGGCCTACTCAATTTAATGGTTGAAAAAAAAAAATATAAAAAAGTCAAATTCTGATCATCTTCATTACACGAATAGTATATAGAAAATATATAGAGTGACGATTGTTCGTTAGGTATCAAAATAGTAAAGAAAAATAGATGGGATATAATAAAATATGAAATATGATAAAGTATGATGAAATAAACAAAGAAATATGAAAAGAAATGTAAGGGAGTAATAATTCCGAAGAGATTATTATTATTATTATTATTATTATTATTATTATTATTATTATTATTATTATTATTATTATTATTATTATTATTATTTGTTAAACTACAAACCTAGTTAAAAAATCAGGATGCTATAAGCTCATGGGCTCCAAAAAAGAAAAAAGCTCAGTGAGGAGATAAAAGAAAGTAACATATACATAAAAATTATGCAATTTTGTCTTATATCCCTAACTTTATATTTCAGATTTTGCATGAAATATTTTTTACTTATGCTTAGGATGCTTTTGTAGGAACAACTGCTGCATGTCTTCATATCCGCAACGTAAACTAGCGTAAAAGGGATCTTCCTACCCAAGCTTTTTTCTTCGATAGTTTCACCCATTACATTTAGCTCCCCATATTCTTTAACATTACCTAACTAAAATATTTAATGAAACGTTGGAGGAATATTCGCTTGTCACGTATGATGTATATATATATATATATATATATATATATATATATATATATATATATATATATATATATATATATATATGTATATATATTTATATATATAACATATATATATATATATATATATATATATATATATATATATATATATATATATATATATATATATATGTATATATATTTATATATATATAACATATATATATACATATATATATATATATATATATATATATATATATATATATATATATATATATATATATATATATATATATATTTATATATATATATATATATATATATATATATATATATATATATATATATATATATATATATATATATATATATATATATGTCTGTAAAGTATATAGTTTTAATAGTATGGAATGACAAGAAATATATGATTTCAATAGTGTAGAAGGTTATAAAATTATTAAAATCAATTGTCCTGGTATGCTGCTTTACTTTGCGTGCCATGCCTTCTGAGATTCCAGCTATATTGCTAATTTATTAACTTTCCTGAAAGGTTTTCCTGTAAATGTATACTTATTTGTTTTTACACTTGGCTAGTAACTTGTTTCTTAATTGTAATGTGTTTCTGGTTGACATATGAATCACTTCCTCCATACAGAGATTTGTAATTTGCCTTGTTCTTTGACCTAACTATTTTTTTTTATTCCTACTTTTCAGGTATTCTATAACTTGATTCTCATGTTGTTTGTCAATATGCTGCTTAACTTGACTTTCAGCTTTTCAAGAAAATAGCACATTTCTTGAGTTACAAAGAAATGGAAAAAATCTAGTCAATGTTCTTGCATGCTGTATTCACTGTTGTACTTAATTTACATGAATAGATTAAATAGAGTTGAATGCAAAATTATAATCTTTGGTAAAAAATGATAAACCAAACATAGAAGACTGAATTAATAAAATTGTCTTCATGTTACCATATTTATGTTAAAACTTTAATATGAATAATAAGGGCTTTTGCTTCACATTAAATGAGTTCTGTTTTTCTTCAACAAATGATACTTTATTTAAAGGACTGGAGTAAGAAAATAAGAAAGTAAATATTATGGCTTTTTCAGTTCAAGCAGCAATACTGACATAGCTATATGCACTTGTGTTGAATTAATATGAGGAGCTATAATATGTCTATGGGAATTCGAATTGGATGAATTTACTATATAAATATAATGTAAAATAATAAATATAAAACATCGAATTAAGGAAAAATATTCTTCTATATAAATAAGTAGTGGTTAAATCTCTTTACAATATCCTTAGTAATACTCAACTTTCGCAACAATTCTCTCCTATATCTAGCTTCCTAGATGATTTTCCAAAAGTGCATTGTTATGTCATGTCAGTGGGCCTGGGTTCCTTATGTTGACCTTTTTTATATGAGGATATCATGTTACACAGATGTTCATCATTGTAGGATTTTTTTTGTTCATTAATTAAGTCTGATAGTTTGATTGATTATCACAGTTCTTTCTCCCAATTTGATTTTTGTTTATTGTTATGATCAGTTTAGCTAATTTCATTAATGTTTCAAATTGTCTGTTACGTTAATTGTGTTGATGGCCTCCCTTTTTAAGAGGGGGCTCTTCAGTAATATATTTGATGTTGGTTAAAGTATGATTTATTGTTTCACTTTTCTTTTCTTAAGGCTTCGAGTTGTTCTTTGTGTCGGTGTTTTTCGTTTCACATTCTTTTGAAGGTTACTCATGAATGGCAAAGGCACGGGACAGTGAGAACACCCTAAAGACTGACCATATATAGATATGATTATTGCTTTAGACCCCTCCTAGTCAACTTAGGACCTGTGAGGACCAGGCAATAGCTGCTGATAACTCAGCAGGTGGACCTGCAGTCTTCACCAAAGTACCCATCCCTTGTTATTAAGATGGTAAGGTTCCAGACACTACTTCAAACTATAGAGCTTGAGCGGGTCTCAAAACCCCGTCCAACAGATGCTATCTTGTTTTATTAACTGATTGTTTATTGCCAGACCAGTTTGGATCCTTTTTATTTTTTTTTTTATTATAATCCACAAATCTCTCATGCTAGTTGACATTTGGTTTTATGGTTGATCCCAACATTTCTGTCCTATGTTACTCTGTCAAGTCATTCATGATGGGGTTCATTGTTGAACATAATTTTCCTTGCTTTCGCTACTCAATAGTGTTTTTTTTTTTTTTTCTTTTAACCAATTTTGTTTTATACAGGTCCCTTAAATTAGTTTCATCGGAGTATTTTGTTTTTAAAAAATTTTTCCCTTGTTAATTTACGGTTCATCTCGTTAAATGTAACAAGGTTTCAATTTTAAGTCTATTTTTTTCTCCATTCTATCTTGGGAAACTAGTTGAATAGAGGCTACTGATTTTCTGCTTCATTGCAAACCTACTTACTTTTCTGGAATAGTTTTTGTTGATGTGGTTGTGGTGGAATATTAGAGACGTTCTTACATGGTGAAATCGGACTGAAGTTCGAGTCTTACTCAAGCTCGATAGTTTCTAGTAGTTTGTGAGACCCCATGAGGATAACTATTGAGTCAGTAGCAGCCATTGCCTGGCTATCCCCGGTTAAATCTTAGGCGGAGAGAGGTCTAGGATTCTATCATGTCAGTCTCTAAGTTAATGTCACTGTTCTTCGCCCCTGCCATTCAGGAAGGGCCTTTAAACATTCAAACATTATATTGATTTTTGTATTAGAGTTTATATATATATATATATATATATATATATATATATATATATATATATATATATATATATATATATATATATATATATATATATAAGATTACGCATAAAAACAACAACAACAACAACAACAACAACCATAATAATAATTTTAATAATAATAATAATAATAATAATAATAATAATAATAATAATAATAATAATAATAATAATAAAAATAATAATATTAATAATCTTTATTTCGGCAAAAGCTACATACAGAATTACAGAAGGGGTAAAGTGATGTTAGACTTATAACTTGAGTGACAAAAAAGGTAAGATTGTGGAGGATTAATTTTTGTTTTATTTTTTGTTTTCTTTTGCCAAATCCAGAGAGAGAGAGAGAGATAGAGAGAGAGAAAGAGATTGTGTTAGCGAGCGGAGGTAGTTAGTGTATCGATTGTTTGTGGTGAGAAAGACTTTTGGTTTAAATGAGAGTGTTTGTTTATGTTTTTAGTTAGGTTACGACAGTGGTGAATGTCTTGGGTGAATGCTTATTTTGATTTGACTGCTGCTTGATTCAGTGGCATTTGTTAGTGCTTGATTACTAATTTATTATCAT
This sequence comes from Palaemon carinicauda, assembly GCF_036898095.1. Classification (NCBI taxonomy): domain Eukaryota; kingdom Metazoa; phylum Arthropoda; class Malacostraca; order Decapoda; family Palaemonidae; genus Palaemon; species Palaemon carinicauda. The sequence continues at coordinate 69,838,029 of NC_090756.1, forward strand.
TCTTTATTACCAGCGTGGAAGTGATTGTTTATATTCTAAGTAAGTACAGTTTTGTTTATTTTTGCTTGTCGTGATTGTGAATGATAGGAACAATTTATTATTTATCTTTGATTATAGTGCGATAGTTAGGTTAGTTAGGATTGTTTATGAGTGTTTTTTTTTTTTTTTTTTTTTTTTTGCCAGGCCATGATTCCTCCTTTAGAGTGACTAAAATTTTTGAAAGTAGATTATTGTTGATGACATGGCCTGCGAGTGATTTTGTTTAGACTGCTCTTTTGAATTGCCCCACTGTTGATGACCTGGCCTGTTTATCAAGATTACGCCTGATGATGATGATGATGATGATGATGATGACGATGACGATAATGATATGATATCCAGGACCCCAATTAGGGAGGTAGTTGCGGAAAGTTGCCGCACAGTGTGTTGCTAGCCACAAAGGTTTGGTTATGTGCAGTAAAAGACAGTTCTGTAGTGTGTGGATGGCTGTGTCAGTGTGCCATTGATTAAGACTCTGTCCTTATAAATATATAATCATACAAATTTGGGTGTTGGTGTGAAATTTAATTTTAAGTTTGTTAGGTTCTTTTGGGTGATTTATTTGAATGGTGTACGGTTATTATATATTTAAGTGTTGATAATTTGATTGTCGATTATTTATGTTGAGCGTTTTAGTTTTAAGAAATATAGTATTAAGGGTATGTTTGGTTTTGTTTGTCCTTTTGTCTAAGAGTCCAGTTTATGATAACGTAAGGGGAAAGTATGTGTTGAGGAGACAATTGCCAGTAATTAAGATTCAAGGGTGTGGGGTTTGTTATTGCAACATCCCGCCACAAGATATGCAATAATACCGATGGTTACATTACATACATCATTAGCAGGTTGACGAGAAGATTCCAAAGTATGGAGCGTATGTCATGTTTATCTCTCTCTCTCTCTCTCTCTCTCTCTCTCTCTCTCTCTCTCTCTCTCTCTCTCTCTCTCTCTCTCTCTCGTTTTATATATATATATATATATATATATATATATATATATATATATATATATATATATATATATATATATATATATATATATATATATATATATATATGTGTATATATGTATATATATATATATATATATATATATATATATATATATATATATATATATATATATATATATATATATATATATATATATATATATAAATACGCATAGCATTTAAATTTACATAAATCAACGTCCATTATAGAAAATAGAATTGTTTTAACTATGATGCTATTTATACTAGACAACTTTAAAAAAATGATGACATATCAAAGAAAAAGTATATGGAAAGTTATCTTAAAAGAGAAAAAAAACCCCGATCCACCATGAAAAGAAAAAGAAAAAAAAAAGTTATCTCCTTCATAAAATTCCGTCTCATTCTCATATATCAGCGTAATGGCAGTTTAATGTCCATCCATTTGAAGCCGGGGAAAACTGTCTTCGAAATAAACAGCATTTGAATTGTCCTTTCCCCAAAGGACCTGAGTTCCTCTCTCCCTTCAAGTCCTAGTGTTATTGCAGATATGCAAACTTCAACATTACAACTTTCACGTTCACACAAGGAACGTCATTGCGTCTGTATGCGCAGGGTGTGATCCCTGGTGTGCTACCTCCTAAGTGGTTATGTTCTCACGCAAGAACTCTTTGTTTTATGTAATAAACAAGACGACATATTTTTTTTTCTTTTCTCTTTTATAGCACCGTAAGGGTAGTATGTATACAAGAGGCTTTTCAGAATGTTACGGCATTATTTCAAAAGAATATTCATAAGGCCCGTTGCTTCCAAACTTACTTAGATATATTCTCCTTCGGCAAAACTCCCCTGACAAACTTCCTTTTTCCATGTACGAATTTTCCTCTTTCGTCAAATTAACTAGGGAAACTTCCTTTTTCCCTGCAGGAATTTTCCTCTTTGGCCGAACTAGCTAGGGAAACTTCCTTTTTCCCTGCAGGAATTTTCCTCTTTGGCCGAACTAACTAGGGAAACTTCCTTTTTCCCTGCAAAAATTTTCCCCTTTGGCCAAACTAACTAGACAAACTTTCTTGTTCCATGTAGGAATTTTCCTCTTTGGCCAAACTTATTAGGCAAAATTCCTTTTTCCATATATGAATTCTCCTTTCTGGCAAAACTATCTAGGCATACTTCCTTTTTCCATGTAGGAATTTTCCTCTCTGGCCAAACTATCTAGGCACACTTCCTTTTTCCATGTATAAATTTTCCTCTCTGGCAAAACTAACAGGGCAAACTTTCTTTTTCCAAGTAGGATATTTCCTCTTTGGTCAAACTTACTACGCAAACTTACTTTTTCCCTGTAGGAATTTTCCTCTTTGGCCAAACCAACTAGGCAAACTTCCTTTTTCTATGTAGGAATTTTCCTCTTTAGCCTAACTTACTATGTAAACTTCCTTTTTCTTAGTAGGAATTTTCCTCTTTGGCCAAACTAACTACGCAAACTTCCTATATTCATGAAGGAATTTTCCCTTTCTGGCCAAACTAACTGTGCAAACTTCCTTTTTCCCTGTAGGAATATTTCTCTTTGGCCAAACTAACTAGGCTAACTTCCTTTTTCCATGTAGGACTTTTCCTTTTTGGCCAAACTTACTAGGTAAACTTCCTTTTTCCTTGTAGGAATTTTCCTCTTTGACCAAAGTAAATAGGCAAATTTCCTTTTTCCATGTGGGAATTTTCCCTCTCTGGCCTAACTAACTATGCAAACTTCCTCTTTTCATGTAGGAATTTTTCTCTTTGGCTAAACTAACTAGGCAAACTACCTCTTTCTATGTAGGAATTTTCCTCTCTGGCCAAACTAACTGGGCAAACTTCATTTTTCCCTGTAGGAATTTTCCTCTTTAGCAAAACTAACTAAGCAAACTTCCCTTTTTCCAACTAGGAATTTTCCTCTTTAGCCAAACTAACTAGGCAAACTTCCTCTTTCCATGTAGGAATTTTCCTCTCTGGCCAAACTAACTGGGCAAACTTCATTTTTCCCTGTAGGAATTTTCCTCTTTGGCAAAACTAACTAAGCAAACTTCCCTTTTTCCGACTAGGATTTTTCCTCGTTAGCCAAGCTAACTAGCCAAACTTCCTTTTTCCATGTAGGAATTTTCCTCTTTGTCCAAACTTATAAGGCAAACTTCCTTTTTTCATGTACGAATTTCCCTCTCTGGCCAAACTATCAACGCACACTTCGTTTATCCCTGTAGGAATTTTGCTCTTTGGCCGAACTAACTAGGCAAACTTCCTTTTTCCAAATAGGAGTTTTCCTCTCGGGCCAAACTATCTAGGCACACTTCCTTTATACATTTAAGAATTTTCTTCTTTGGCCAAACTTACTAGGCAAACTTCCTTTTTCCATGTAGGAATTCTCCTCTCTGGCCAAACTATCAAGGCACACTTCATTTATCCCTGTAGGAATTTTCCTCTTTGGCCGAACTAACCAGACAAACTTCCTTTTTCCATATAGGAGTTTTCATCTTAGGCCAAACTATCTAGGCACACTTCCTTTTTCCCTCAAAGAATTTTCCTCTTTGGCCAAACTAACTGGGCAAGCTTTCTTTTTCCATGTAGGAATTTTCCTCTTTGACCTATCTCAAAAGGCAAACTTCCTTTTTCCCTCAAGGAATTTTTATCTCTGGCCGAACTAACTAGGCAAACTTCCTTTTTCCATGTAGGAATTTTCCTCTTTGGCCAAACTATCTAGGCACACTTCCTTTTTCCCTGTAGGAATTTTCCCTTTGGCCAAACTAACTAGGCAAACTTCCTATTTCCATGAAGAAATTTTCCTCTTGGGCCAAACTTACTAGGCACACTTCCTTTTTTCCCTGTTGGAATTTTCTTCTTTGGCCAAACTAACTAGACAAACTTCCTTTTTTTTCATGTTGGAATATTCCTCTTTGGCCAAACTTACTAGGCAAACTTCCTTTTTCAATATAGGAATTTTCCTCTTTGGCCAAACTAACTAGGCAAACCTCTTTTTTCCAGGTAAAAATTTTCCTCTTTGGCCAAACTTACTACGCAAACTTCCTTTTTCCATGTAAGAATTTTCCTCTATGGCCAAACTAACTAGCAAACTTCATTTTTCCATGTAAGAGTTTCTCTCTCTGGTCAAAATAAACAGATAAGATTACTTTTCCCATATAGATATTTTCCTGTTTGCCTAAACTACACGGGAAAAATTAATAATTCCATGTAAGAATATTCGTTTCTTGCCAAACTAACCAGGCACACTTCCTTTTCCATGGAGGAATTTTACTCTCTGGCCTAACTAACCAGGAAAACTTCTGTTTTCTATATAGGTATTTTCCTTTTTGGCCAAACCACCAAGGGAAATTTCCTTTTTTCCATGTAGGTATTTCCCTCTTTGACCAAACTACCCAGAGAAACTTCCTTTTTCCATGAAGGTATCTTCTTCTCAGGCCAAATTACCCAGGCGAACTTTTTATTTCTATGCAGGTACTTTCCTTAGGACCAACTAAAGTACTTTTGAAACGGCCAAATCGATAAAGAACTAAAACATACACGGCAGACTGAGGCTCTCTGCAGTGTCACAGAATGCAGTGGACACAACTCATCACGCTAACAGAAAACTGCAAAACATGTATCTCTGTTTCCCCCTCTCATTTTCTGCCAGCTGTTGCAATTAAAACAATACACAGCAAAAATAAGAATAAAAAGTTAGGCGCCGAAGCCCACGGTTGGGTGGTGGGTGAAGGGACGCAAAGGCAAGAGACGAGGAAAAATTGAATGTGGATCCTAAGCGGGATTTCATTCGGTCGTGGATGCACTGACACATTTCGACTTTGGATCTATTTAGGACTTTTTTTCTGACTGCATGACCAAATGTAATAACAGTTAGGACGTTGAATACTGGGTTGTATAATAAATGTGAATTATTCAAAAGTAGGAGAGAGTCATGTCAAATTGCTTGCAATAAACTGAATTGTTCTAGGTAAGGTCCAAGAGACTCACATGTACGCAATAAAAAGATCCGTTAGATAAAGGTAATATATATATATATATATATATATATATATATATATATATATATATATATATATATATATATATATATATATATATATGCGCAAAGAGAGAGAGAGAGAGAGAGAGAGAGAGAGAGAGAGAGAGAGAGAGAGAGAGAGAGAGAGAGAGAGAGAGAATCTTTTAGCGTGATGGCAAAGAATTGAATTTCCAAAGCGCGTGTTGGCTTTCACAACCTTTTTGTGTGTGTTTCAGACCATGTCCGTCCCTTCCACGACCTAATCTCTTTCCACTTTGATCTACCTAATAGACCAAAAGTCATTGATCACTTTCACTGATGTTTGTTGGGAACCTCTGTGAAAAGAGTTCTTTCAGGCAGCGATATCTGTTCATTTTGTCTGGGTAGGAGTCATCCCAGGAAGCTGTCCTCACACTGGTCTCGGGTTCGGGTTAAGAATGTTGAAGGGTGGTGTAAAAACTGCAAAGTAAAATGCTGAATTTTGCAACATAAAACTAAGCCTACTGTTTGCAATATTTTCACTCAGTATAAAAAAAATCAATTTTCATCCACTAATGGAGAATGGCGAGGCGTTGCGTTTGTACCATTAGGGAAAATTCTTTTTCGATGATTATCTCCCTGCTCAGTCATTTTCTGACATACAATTTCCCGATGAATTTTCATAATTGTGTTTGTTTCAGTTGAAAACCAAATCTAAACTTTATTGAGCAAAGTATATCACATATACTATTGTTTTCATTACTGTTTTTTTCCCTTATTTTTACAATAAACGCAAATACTTGCTGTAGTCACCACAAAGATTCCGAACGAAACAAGCCACGCACCCTGATCACGTCATAGCAAATCACCTTGTGTCTAACGTAAGCATCTGTCACAATCCATCATAATATAGTATCTAAACATTACTAACTTATAATCACTCAAGGGAATGTATTGTAACGCTGTTAAGGCGGGAGACAACATGATTTGCTATGACGTCACCAGGGAGTGGGGCTTATTTCGCCTGGAATCTCTGCAACGACTAATAATAGAGGATGTTTTTGATATTTCAAGGCGACTCAAGGTCTATTTTGTTGATATTTCTTAATGGAAAAAAATAGTTTTTAATTGATTAGAGGAGGTTATATGTTAGAAGGAATAAATATAAAATTGATAGTAAAAATAATATTATATAATGTAGGGTAAAAGACCTATTAAACAATTAAAAAAAAAGACACCCCAAAATTTCTCAAAACTAGATTTACTTGGGAAACATAACATTTGAATAACTGGCTATTGAAACAACTCCATAACCAGTTAAAACTGGATGTAATAAAACAACAAATCTTGAAATCCTTCAACCTTCTTATGACTATTATTTTGAATAATTTTATTTTTATTCCTAACTACATATACTCACTTGTATTCAAGTACAAATTAAGTTTTGCAAATAAGATATAACAGCAAAAAAAAAACTTATCTCGCCTTAAATCCGTAAAACAATTTCTCCATTTATATTTAATTTTCCCTACAATATCATAAGTAAGTTTTCGGGGTTAATAAAATATTCATGATTTTCTTTTCTGCCAATCCCTACAAAATATAAGGCATCGTACGTAATAGGTTTTAAAATTGTGGATTTATAAAGTTTATTCAATAAAGGTTCTACTCCCTTTGTGTTGAGAGCAGACCTATGTGATAAAGATCTATGTAATGAAGAATGAGGAGCCTCATTCGTTTTTTAATTATGCATGATCAAATATAGTTCATATAGGTCATAGTCTGCTTATATAATTTGTTATTTAATTGACAAATATTACAATGAATATCTCTCTCTCTCTCTCACTCTCTCTCTCTCTCTCTCTCTCTCTCTCTCTCTCTCTCTCTCTCTCTCTCTCTCTCTCTCTCTCTTCATTAACACAGACATGACAATGATAAATGTGACACTTTTACGTTTAATATTGTAACACAACATATAAATAATGAAGAATATCCAGTGTGATCGCTATTTCATCAACTAGAGAGTAATCTACAATTAGGAGATTATATCAATTCTTGAGATATGAATAAAATAAAGTAACCTTTATTTAATTTAAAGATAAAAAACATTTTCTTACCTCAAATAAAACCATCTTCGATCATATATCTTTCGATCTTACAAATAATAAAAACAAGTCTTGTTCAGAATTCTAATATATATTTTTAGCTTGAATGCACGGCATCCTAACCGAGTCTCTTTCAGTATTGCTCAGTTAGGGTTGCTATGTACATGCACACACACAAACACATACACACACACTCACACACACACACACATACACACACACAACACACACCACACACTATATATATATATATATATATATATATATATATATATATATATATATAATATATATATATATATATATATATATGTATATATATATATATATATATATATATATATATATATATATATTATATATATATATATAATATATATATATTTATATATATATATATATATACACACACACACAATAACAAGAAACGCAGCGGTTTCTAGTTCACTACAGGGCAAACACCTCAGATATGTCCATTCATGTCTGGGGTTGGCCAGTTTTCATCACCTCTGTTGCCAAAAGAGGATTATTGACGGTGGAATACTTTAGCCAGATCCCGCACATAAAACAATCCTAGTATGTGTAACCCTTACCAGCACAGCTTTACTGATCATGGCGATACGCAAATTCTTCACCAGATCAAGGCATCAGAATGGAACGCAAATATATATATATATATATATATATATATATATATATATATATATATATATATATATATATATATATATATATATATATATATATATATATATATATATATATATGTATATATATTAACAAACACTATTTCTCTAATTATATTTTGTTATTTTCTTAATCATGTTTTTTTTTTTAATTGAAGTCTTATTTATGTTCGTGGATCTAATGTGATTATGAACAACGTTCGTATCAATATAAAATTGTTCATCACTGCAAAATAGCATTTAGTTGTTATACCAGATCAATCTCACATGAGGTCATGGCGGTCTTAATTAGAGGCCTTCGTTGTATTTCAGATAAAATAT
>NC_090756.1:69852285-69854785 GCF_036898095.1 Palaemon carinicauda
TGGTATATAGTTAGAGTAATAACAGTATTTAATCGGGTTTCCTTTATATCTTTGTTAATGATCAAAAATTCCATGATTACACTTTAGGGGAGATATTAATTTAAATCCAATAGTGCCATTTGACTTATCAATTTAATTGCAGGTCCCGTAACATGACAAAGGAACGCTTTATTTATGCTGTGCGAATTTCGTTGTGCGGGAATTGACTATAAACGCATGAGATGGGGTTAAGTCTATCAGGTATGTTTCTTTAAAAATGAAATGTCAAAATTTCTTCCTTGAATTTATTAAAGATAGAGTTACCTATCAAATTCTCTCTCTCTCTCTCTCTCTCTCTCTCTCTCTCTCTCTCTCTTTATTATATATATATATATATATATATATACATACATATATATGTATACGCACATACGCACATGATTAACGGGGCTCAAACATAGCCAAACATAACCTAACCTAACCTAAAAGAATGTTTATTAACACAAATGTTCCCTTAGACTAAAGTGATTCTAGACCAAAGTGCCTTCAGACCAAAGTGAATTTAGACGAAATTGCTTCAAACGAAAAGGCTTTAGACGAAAGTGTTTTAGACGAATAGGTCGTACCCCATATATATATATATATATATATATGTATGTATATGTGTGTGTGTGCGTGTGTGTTTGTGTATGTCTGTGTGTGTGAGTGTGTGTGCGTGTGTGATAATATATATATCATCATTAACATTAGCCATTGGTAACTGACTGCAGGACAAAGCCCTCAGACAAGTCCTTCCATTCCCATCTGTTTATGATCTTTTCATAACAGCCTATACCGACAAATTTTCTTAGCTCGTCAATCCCTCTCTTCTCATCCTTCCCCTGCTTCGTATAAAATCTCTCTCTCTCTCTCTCTCTCTCTCTCTCTCTCTCTCTTGAATAAACAGAGCCAAACGTGTTTCCCAAAACCCATCGTGTCCCTCTTTCATTGAAGAATGAAGAATCAAAATTGATAACGTCTGTCGAATCCATGATTATAATGTTAGCTTTTACTTCACGATAAATGACAGGGAATTCAATGGAGTTTATGTCAGTAATTCTCAGGATTCCATTATCTGACCGTGAAGTCGTTGGTTATGTGCTTTGTTCACATCTTATCATTTGTATTAAATGATTATTACCTCCGCCAAGGGAGGTTATAAAATCAATTCACTCTATCTATTTATTTATTTATTTATTTGTCTGTTTGTCTGTTGAAAGAATTACGTCAAAACTGCTATACAGATTTATATAAAATTTTCACCGAAGATAAACCTTAGGTCATGAACGACCCATTAAATTTGGAGATGACCCGGATCCGAATGATGATCTGGTACAGGAACCGGATTCTAGATCCAGATTTGCATTTTTCACCATTGTAAAGATTACGTCTAAACAAATTGACATATTGGATTTTTACCCAGTTTTAACAATGGAGGGATATAATGCATCGAAAGAATCAATGAAATTTTGCAGGTGATACAGATCAAGATCACGAATCTCGATTAACCTTGCACTTTTCACTATCTACTGTACAGTTAACACATGAAAAGTGGGGGTGATGTCAGTAGACTTTAGTTAAATGTTAGAAATTTTCATCGGTGGAGGTTTGAAATCTTCGAATGCTCTTATTATTATTATTATTATTATTATTATTATTATTATTATTATTATTATTATTATTATTATTATTATTTTATCATTAGATAAGCTATAACCTTAGTTGGAAAAGTAGGATGCAATATTCCCAAGGGTTCCAACCGGGGAAATATAACCCCGTGATGGAAGGAAATAAGTAAATAAATAAACTATAAGATTAATAACGAACCATTAGAAAAGGATATTTTAAGGTCAGTAGCAAAACAGATCGTTCATATATAAACTATAAAAAAAGGCTTACATTAGTCTGTTCAATATGAAAACATTCGCTTCAATGTATATTTAAAAACTTTAAATTTTGAATGATATTCTGGGGAAAATATGTAATCTAGAATACAAATACTGAAGTGATTTATATTTCCATAGATTTCTTAACTCATATAATTTCTCCCATATATTTAATAGGAGGGGTAGCTAGTTTTACAGATTATCTAAGTATAAAATCATGCATGTTTTATGAGAGTACACGAAGAACAAGACAGCAGATAAAGAACAAAAAATAAAGAAAAATGGAACTTGTGGTACGAAAGTTTCCGCAGGATAACTTCTGGACCATCAACGAATAAGAGAAGAAATAGACGACGTAACGATCGCTGATAAAAACTGGAATCGGGGGACTTGGATAAAAAGAGATTGAAGCATACATGGAGAGAAAGAACAGGAAATGTTGATAAAGGAAATATTGAGGATATTTATTTATTTATTCTTTTTTTTTTCTTACAGGGCATATATTAGTTCCAGCAAGAAAGAACAGCTGTAATCAATTGATTAGATGTCAGATATATTTTAACTTCTTATATTAGTCTCTCTCTCTCTCTCTCTCT
>NC_090756.1:69859785-69864785 GCF_036898095.1 Palaemon carinicauda
ATGTTTAATAAATTTGAGGAACGATAATATGCTTTTAAGAAATGTAAATTAGGAAAATTTACTATGAAAATATAAATTGAAATACTAAATATGAAACATATTAGGAAAAAATTTACTTTTATATAAATAAAATTGTGGTTAAATCACAATACTCTAATCTTATTAATATATAAATTTCCAAACATTTCCCTGCCTTCTCTAGCTAGGTAGTTGCCATTATTCTGCTTTTCTATCAGCTAAAAAAAGGATATACAATACATAAATTGACAAAACCAGGAATACACTTATACAAACCCTCAAAATACTACACCCCAGTAACTGACAAGCGTCCACACACAAAACCACAAATACCCATACACATACTCACTCAAAATGCTACACCCATCTTACTGCTGCGGTAAGGTTTCTTGGAGATTTATGATATGAGAAACTCGTATGACGATATTTTTGATCTGAAATACAACGAAGGCCTCACATTGAGACCGTCATGACCTCCTGTGAGATTGATCTTGTATAACAACTAAATGCTATTTTGCAGTGAAGAACAATTTTATATTGATAAGAACGTTGTTCATAATCACAGTAGATCCAAGAACATAAATAAGACTTCAATGAAAAAAAAAATATGATTAAGAAAATAACATAAAATATAATTAGAGAAATAGTCTTTGTTACTATATATGTATGCGTTTCATTCTGATGCCTTGATCTGGTGAAGAATTTGCGTATCGCCATGATCAGTAAAGCTGTGCTAGTAAGGGTTACCCATACTAGGATGGTTTTATGTGTGGGATCTGACTAAAGTCTTCCACCGTCAACAATCCTCTCCTGGCAACAGAGGTGATGGAAACTGGCCAAACCCCAGACATGAATGGACATCTCTGAGGTGTTTGCCCTGTAGTGAACTAGAAACCGCTGCGTTTCTTGTTATTGTGTGTGTGTATATATATATATATATATATATACATATATATATATATATATATATGTATATATATATATATATATATATGTGTGTGTGTGTGTGTGTCTGTGTGTGTGTGTGTGTCTGTGTGTGTGTGTGAGTGTGTGTGTATGTGTTTGTGTGTGTGCATGTACATAGCAACCCTAACTGAGCAAGATTAAAAGAGACTCGGTTAGGATGCCGTGCATTCAAGCTAAAAAATATGTTAGAACTCTGAACAAGACTTATTTTTATTATTTGTAAGATCGAAAGATATATGATCGAAGATGGTTTTTTTTTTTGAAGTAAGAAAATGTTTTTTATCTCTAAAATAAATAAAGGTTATTTTATTTTATTCATATCTCAAGAATTGATATAATCTCCTAATTAAAGATTACTCTTTAGTTGATGAAATAGCAATCATTCGGGATATTCTTCATTATTTATATGTTTTGTTGCAATATTAAACGTAAAAGTGTCACATTTATCATTGTCATGTCTGTGTTAATGAGAGAGAGAGAGAGAGAGAGAGAGAGAGAGAGAGAGAGATTCATTGTAATATTTGTCAATCTAATAACAAACTATCTAAGCAGACTATGAACTATATGAACTATATTTGATCATGCATAATTAAAAAAACGAATGAGGCTCGTCATTCTTCATTACATAGATCTCTATCACATAGGTCTACTCTCAACTCGAAGGGAGTAGAACCTTTATTGAATAAACTTTATAAATCCACAATTTCAAACCTATTAGGTACGATACCTTATATTTTTTAGGGATGGGCAGAAAAGAAAATCATGAATATTTTATCAACCCCGAAACCTTACTTATGATATTGCAGGGAAAATTAACTATATATGGAGAAATTGTTTTACGGATTTAAGGCGATATAAGTTTTTTTGCTGTTAAATCTTATTTGCAAATCTTAATTTGTACTTGAATACAAGTGAGTATATGTTAGTTAGGAATAAAAAAAAAATATTCATATTAAGAGTCATAAGAAGGTTGAAGGATCTCAAGATGTGTTTTATTACATCCAGTTTTAACTGGTTATGGAGTTGTTTCAATAGCCAGTTATTCAAATGTTATGTTTCCCAAGTAAATCCAGTTATGAGAAATTTTTGGGTATCTGTTCATTTTAATTGTTTAATAGGACTTCTACCATATATTATATCATATTATTTTACTATCAATATTATATTTATTCCTTCTAACATATAACCTACTGTAATCAATTAAAAACTAAATTTTTTCCATTAAGAAATATCAACAAATTAAACTTTATGTCGCCTTCAAATATTAAAACCATCCTCTATTTTTAGTCGTCGCAGAGATTCCAGGCGAAATAAGCCCCACTCCCTGATGACGTCATAGCAAATCATGTTGTCTCCCGCGTTCACAGCGTTACAACACATTCCCTTGAGTGGTTATAAGTTAGTAATGTTTAGATACTGTATTGGGATGGATTGTGACAGATGTTTACGTTGGACACAAGGTGATTTGCTATGACGTGATCAGGAGGTGTGGCTTATTTCATTCGGAATCTTTGTGGTGACTACAGCAAGTATTTGCTTTTATTGTAAAGATAATAAAAAAAACAGTAATGAAAACAATAGTATATATGATATACTTTGTTCAATAAAGTTTAGATTTGGTTTTAAACTGATACCAACATCATAAGGAAAATTCATCGGGAAAGTGTATGTCAGAAAATGACTGAGCAGAGAGATATTCATCGAAAAAGAATTTTCCCCAATGGCACAAACGTAACCCCTCGCCATCCTCCATTAGTGGATGCAATTTTTTTTTTTTCATACCGAGTGAAAATATTGCAAATAGTGGGCTTAGTTTTATGTTGCAAAATTCAGCATTTTACTTTGCAGTTTTACACCACCCTTCAACATTTTCAACACGAACCCGAGACCAGTGTGAGGACAGCTGCCTGGGATGACTCCTACCCAGACAAGTGAACAGATCGCTGCCTGAAAGAACTTTTCACAGAGGTTCCCAAAAAACATCAGTGAAAGTGATCAATGACTTTTGGTCTATTAGGTAGATCAAAGAGGAAAGAGATAAGGTCATGGAAGGGACAGACATGGTCTGAACACACACAAAAAGGTTGTGAAAGCCAACACGCGCTTTGGAAATTCAATTCTTTGCCATCACGCTAAAAGATCTCTCTCTCTCTCTCTCTCTCTCTCTCTCTCTCTCCCTCTCTCTCTCTCTCTGCGCATATATATATATATATATATATAATTATATATATATATATATATATATATTACCCTTAACGGATGTTTTTATTGCGTACATGAGAGTCTCTTTGACCTTACCTAGAACAATTCAGTTTAATGCAAGCAATTTGACATGACTCTCTCCTTCTTTTGAATAATTCACATTTATTATACAACCCAGTATTCAACGTCCCATCTGTTATTACATTTGGTCATGCAGTCAGAAAAAAAGTCCTAAATGGATCCAAAGTCGAAATGTGTCAGTGCATCCACGACCGAATGAAATCCCGCTTAGGACCCACATTCAATTTTTCCTCGTCTCTTGCCAGTGCGTCCCTTCACCCACCTCCCAACGGTGTGCTTCGGCGTCTAACTTTTTACTCTTATTTTTGCTGTGTATTGCATTAATTGTAACAGCCGGCAGAAAAGGAGAGGGGGAAACAGAGATACATGTTCTGCAGTTTTCTGTTAGCGTGATGTGTTGTGTATACTGCATTCTGTGACACTGCAGAGAGCCTCAGTTTCCCGTGTATGTTTTAGTTCTTTATCGATTTGGCCGTTTCAAAAGCACTTTAGTTGGTCCTAAGGAAAATACCTGCATAGAAAAAAAAGTTCGCCTGGGTAATTTGGCCTAAGAAGAAGATACCTTCATGGAAATAGGAAGTTTTCCTGTGTACTTTGAACAGAGAGGAAAATACCTTCATAAAAAAGGGAAGTTTGGCGTGGTAGTTTGGCTGGAGAGGAAAATACCTTCATGGAAATAGGAAGTTAGCCTAGGTAGTTTGGTCAGAGAGGAAAATACCTACATGGGAAAGGAACTTTTCCTGGATAGTTTGGCCAGAGAAGAAATTACCTATATACAAAAAGAAAGTTCACAAGGGTAGTATAGTCAGAGAGAAAAATACCATCTGGGAAACAGGAAGTTTGCCTGGGTAGTTTGGTCAGGGATGAAAATTCCCATATGGAAAAGGAAGTTTATCTTGGTAGTTTGGTCAAAGAGGGAAATACCTACATGGAAAAAAGGAAGTTTCCCTTGGTAGTTTGGCAAAAAAAGAAAATACCTATATAGAAAACAGAAGTTTTCCTGGTTAGTTAGGCAAGAGAGTAAAATTCCTACATGGAAAAGGAAGTTTGCCTGGTTAGTTTGGCAAGAAAGGAATATTCTTACATGGAAATATTAATTTTGCCCGTGTAGTTTGGGCAAACAGGAAAATATCTCTATGGAAAAAATAATCTTGTCTGTTTAGTTTGACCAGAGAGAAAAACGCTTACATGGAAAGAAGAAGTTTGCCTAGTTTTATTGGCCAAAGAGGAAAATTCAAACAGGGAAAAAGGAAGTGTGCCAAGATAGTTTTGCCAGAGAAGATAACTCCGACATGGAAAAAGGAAGTTTGCCTAGTAAGTTGGGGCAAAGAGGAAAATTCCTACCAGGAAAAAGGAAGTTTGCCTACTTAGTTTGACCAAGGAGGAAAATTCCTACAGGGAAAAAGGGAGTGTGCCTAGATAGTTTGGCCTGAGGGGAAAATTCCTACATAGAAAAAGGAAGTTTGCATAGAACGTTTGGCCGAAGAGGAAAATTCCTACATGAAAAAAGGAAGTTTGCCTAGTTAGTTCGGCAGAGAGGAAAATTCCTAGAGCGAAAAAGGAAGTTTGCCTAGTTAGTTTGGCCAAAGAGGAAATTTCCTACATGGAAAAAGGAAGTTTGCCCAGTTAGTTTGGCCAAAGAGGAAAATTCTTACAGGGATAAAGGAAGTGTGCCTTGACAGTTTGGCCAGAGAGAAAAATTCCTACATGGAAAAAGGAAGTTTGCCCAGTTA
>NC_090756.1:69869785-69872326 GCF_036898095.1 Palaemon carinicauda
GGTGAAGCGTGCAGGTCCACCTGCTGAGTTATCAGCAGCTATTGCCTGCCCTCACAGGTCCTAAGTTGATTAGGAGGGGTCTAAAGCATTAATCATATCTATATATGGTCAGTCTTTAGGGTGTTCTCACTGTCCCTTGCCTTTGCCATTCATGAGTAACCTTCAAAAGAATGTGAAACGAAAAACACTGACACAACGAACAACTCGAAGCCTTAAGAAAAGAAAAGTGAAACAATAAATCATACTTTAACCAACATAAAATATATTACTGAAGAGCCCCCTCTTAAAAAGGGAGGCCATCAACACAATTAACGTAACAGACAATTTGAAACATAATTGAAACTAGCTAAACTGATCATAACAAAAAACGAAAATCAAATTGGGAGAAAGAACTGTGATAATCAATCAAACTATTAGACTTAATTAATAAAAAAAAAAAAATCCTACAATGAAGAACATTTGTGTAATATGATATCCTCATATAAAAAGGGTCAACATAAAGAACCCAGGCCCACTGACATGACATAACAATGCACTTATGGAAAATAAATGTGGTTGAGAGAAAGAATGGAGACGCAACTGGCATAACAGATGAGATATCTAGCATTGCCAACAGTTGCCGAATTATTATTATTATTATTATTATTATTATTATTATTATTATTATTATTATTATTATTATTATTATTATTATTATTATTATTATTATTGTTATTATTATTATTATTATTATTATTATTCAGTAGATTGATTAACGGTCAACATATGAAAAGGGGAGAGCTTTGTCCGGAGATAATTGTATATGTATGATACAGTGGGGCTATTCAGTCTCATTACCTGGTTGGTTAAGTTTTTATTAATTTGTTATTCGCTATCTTTATCTTGATCCGGGTCACCTCCAGAATCTACTGGGCTATTCCGGAGTACGATGTAAAAAAAAAATAAGGGATTTCAATTGGATATTCTCGGTAGAATATACTGTTCTCAGCCATGAATCAGTAAAATACAAACGACCGTAATTATCACCTTATATTGTTAATATCCCCTACGGGTTGGTGGCCCTAATATCACTCCCTCATGTCAATATATCTGTTTCCAAAACGGTAAACGCCTGGTAAAATTTATTCCAGTTTTTTTACTGTTTTTTTTTTTTTTTTTTTTTTTTTTTTTTTCCCTAAATTTTCAAGTGTATAATACCTATCAACCATCGAAATTTGGTAAAAATCTGGCAAGAGGTTTTGATGCAATCCTGCTCAAAGACAAACAAACATATAAACAGGTAAATTAATAAATAAATAAACGCAGGTCAGTTTTATAATTTCCGTAAGTTTTTAAACTGATTATGGTATGGTTATTCATCTGTTCATTTGGGTAATTATTCAATTCTTTTTAAGATAATGTAAAGAAGAGAAAGCGTGGTATGGCCATAGGGTTTTGGTCCCAAGGAATTGTGTAATGGCCTCCTTGAATTTTTCCTTAGCCTGGTAAGATTGATCTGTAATGACTTTCCTGATTAGTGTGTAAACATGTGTATCTCTATTGGACAAGGATACGTGATAGAGAGAGAGAGAGAGAGAGAGAGAGAGAGAGAGAGAGAGAGAGAGAGAGAGAGAGAGAGAGAGAGGAAAATACTGTGTATATTGGTGAGTCCCTTTTCGTGGTAAGGGATGTGAACAATAGAATTATTCACAAGATCTTACCCACTTTATAAATACAATGCTGCCCACACATCCATTGATAAAACAAAAAGAAAAAAATATTCCTCATATATTTCTAAAAAGATAGAGACAATATGAGGAAAATCATAGGATTATTATGGAAACTATAATTAACTACACCGACTGATAGGTCTGGAAATGTTTCCAAATCAATCAGATTCTAGTGCCCTCACTACGACGTATTTCATTAACATACATTAATCACCATGAAACATACATAATTGATGGACAGAGATTATGGGAGAAGGGCTTTCGAAAGCTAGATATGGTGAAATTATTCCCATATTGTGGAAAAAAGTGGTGGTGGTAATATATATATATATATATATATATATATATATATATATATATATATATATATATATATATATATAATTATATATATATATATATATATATATATATATATATATATATATATATATATATATATATATATATATATATAATCTGTTACCAGTCCACTGCAGAACAAATGCCTTAGATATATCCTATCACTTTCATCTGTTTATGACCTTTCTGAGCCTGTCTACCCCCGTGCAACATCCGTATTTCTTTCTTTCTCTACTTCTTTTGAAATCTATAGGGACCCCTTCTGTTATTCTAAAAGTCTACCTCCTGTCTCATTCTCATTATATATCCTACCCCTGTCCATTTCCTTTACTTAAAAGTTGTTAGAATAAAATCTACTTTAACTTGCTCTCGTATCCATGTTGATCCTTCTCTGTCTTATTGTTATTCCTATCATTATTCTCTCTTTAGCTCTTTGAGTTGTAACACGCTTATATCCTGATGCTTTAGGAAGGCTCCAAGTGTCTGATGC
>NC_090756.1:69872826-69875326 GCF_036898095.1 Palaemon carinicauda
AGCTAGATTAGCGTCAGGTTCGGATTTCCTTTTATGGCCTGTCGTGGCATGGTTGGTTTCGACCTGGCCTTTCATTAGAAGGGGCTAGCGTTCGATCCCAAGTATGAGGAAGAAATATATATATAATATATATATATATCACAAACACACACACACATTCATGTATATATATATATATATATATATATACAAATTCGAATTGCTAATGACAAAAGACTATGAAGTTTGAAGCATATGACAACGAATGGTGAAATATTGAATTGAAAGCTCAAGATACAGATTAATGGGGGAATGTAAGCGAGGCCCTTTGCGTCAATAGGCGTATGAGGTGATTATGATTTTTTATGATTATAAATATATATATATATATATACATATCTGTATGTATATACACACACGTAAACATACACACATACGCACACATACACACACACACACACACACATAATATAATATATATATTATATATATATACAAACAATCCCATTGTACAATTTGACATAGGAATTCCTGGCACACCCTTACTGTGTGGTAAGTAATTAAACAGTTTAAAGAGAGTTGACAGAAGAGGTGGGTGAGGCTAAATACATCGATAGAGAATTAATCCACAGTTGACCGACAGAGAAATGATTCCCAGTTTGTCGATAGAGAATTAACTTCTAGTTGATCCATAGAGAAAATAATATCCCATTTGATCGTTAGAGAATTAATTCCCAGCTGATAGATGGAGAATAAATTCCCAGTTGATGAATCGAGAATTAATTCCCAGCTGATCGAGGGAGAATAAATTCCCAATTGATGAATCGAAATTAATTCCAGCTGATTTAGAGCGACTTAATTGAAAAACTGATCGATATAGAATTAATTCAACTGATCGATAGAGAAATACCTCCAGTTCATCAATGGAGAATTAATTCCTTGTTGATCAATATAATATTAATCTAGGTTGATCCATAGAGAATTAATCCCCAGTTGATTGATAGAGAATTAATTCCAGTTGATTGATGGAGGACTGATTCCCAGCTGATCGAGAGAGATTTAATACACAACTGATCGATAGGGAATTAATTCAATTGATCGACAGAGAATTTCCAGTTAATCAATGGAGAAATAATTCCCCATTGATCGATGGAGAATTATTTCAGGTTGAGGCGAAACAGATTTAAACCCCGTTTGATCGCTAGAGAATGAATTCCTAGATATTAGGCATTTTCATTGAACCATCGTGCATGTGTGTTGACCATAAACCGACAAAATAATTAGTCGCTTTGAATGTTGCGAATGAATAGTAAATACGAATAAAAGGAAGGACAGGAATATTCCAAAAAGGAGAAAAGGTTGTTTTGTCAAACCTTTAACACATTTCCTGTAAATTACCCTGGTTTCCATCATGAATCTTTTAATATTTCTTTCCAATCTAAAGATTCCTAAACCTTTATGTCAATGATTGATTATTCAATAGATTGTCAAATAGTTTCACTGCCTCAGTGATATGACTAGATTGATCCTGATGCATAAATGATAAGTAATATGAAGCAAAAAAATTAATAGAATTCTTGAATATAGGTAGATTTGAATGTGAGTGCACGAACATAGAAAACTAACTGAACAACATAAGGACATTTGGAATAAATTCCATATTTCACTTGTCTTTCTAAGTTAAGCCTATCCTTAACCTTTTCATTAGGCCTACTCAATTTAATGGTGGAAAAAAAATATAAAAAAGTAAAATTCTGATCATCTTTATTACACGAATAGTATATAGAAAATATATAGAGTGACGATTGTTCGTTAGGTATCAAAAATAGTAAAGAAAAATAGATGGGATATAATAAAATATGAAATATGATAAAGTATGATGAAATAAACAAAGAAATGTGAAAAGAAATGGAAGGGGAGTGATAATTCCGAAGAGATTATTATTATTATTATTATTATTATTATTATTATTATTATTATTATTATTATTATTATTATTATTATTATTATTATTATTATTATTATTTGTTAAACTACAAACCTAGTTAAAAAATCATGAAAATACATGAAAACTCTTTTTTCTTATATCCTTAACTTTATATCCAGAATAACTGTGAAGATTTTGCATGCAATTTATTCTACTCATGCTTAGGATGCTTTTGTAGGAACATCTGCTGCATGTCTTCATATCCGCAACATAAAACTGGCATAAATGAGATCTTCCTACCCAAGCTTTTTTTCTCTGATAGTTTTCACCCAATACATTTAGCTCCCCATATTCATAACACTACCAAACTCAAATATTTAATGAAACATTGGAAGAATATTCGCTTGTCACGTATGATGTATATATATATATATATATATATTTATATATACATACATTCATACATACATATATATATATATATATATATATAGATAGATAGATATTTAGATAGATAGATAGATAGAGAGTTAGATAGATAAATGATATATATAAAAATACAAATATATATACATACATATATATGTATATATA
>NC_090756.1:69877826-69880326 GCF_036898095.1 Palaemon carinicauda
ATAATATATATAATATATATATATATAAATAGATAAATATATATATATGTATAAAATATATATATATACATATACATACATATATATATATATATATATATAAATATATATATATATATATATTATATGTGTGTGTGTGTGTGTGTGTGTGTATGTGTGAGTGTGTGTGATCTGTTTGTGTGGTGTGCATGTACATAGCAACCCTAACTGATTAAGATTAAAAGAAGTCGTAAAAGCACGTATGGAATACTTAAGAAATTGACTCGGTTAGGATGCCGTGCATTCAAGCTAAAAAAAATATTAGAACTCTGAACAAGACTTGTTTTTATATTTGTAAGATCGAAAGATATATGATCGAAGATGGTTTTATTTGAGGTAAGAAAAGATTTTTTATCTTTAAATTGAATAAAGGGTATTTTATTCTATTCATATCTCAGGAATTGATATAATCGTCTAATTGTACATTACTCTCTAGTTGATGAAATAGCGATCTCACTGGATATGCTTCATTATTTATATGTTGTGTTACAATATTAAACGTAAAAGTGTCACATTTATCATTGTCATGTCTGTGTTAATGAAGAGAGAGAGAGAGAGAGAGAGAGAGAGAGAGAGAGAGAGAGAGAGAGAGATATTCATTGTAATATTTGTCAATTAAATAACAAATTATATAAACAGACTATGACCTATATGAACTATATTTGATCATGCATAATTAGAAAACGAATGAGGCTCCTCATTCTTCATTACCTAGATCTTTATCACATAGGTCTGCTCTCAACTCAAAGGGAGTAGAACCTTTATTGAATAAACTTTATAAATCCACAATTTCAAACCTATTAGGTACGATACCTTATATTTTGTAGGGATGGGCAGAAAAGATAATCATGAATATTTATTAACCCGAAAACTTACTTATGATATTTTAGGGAAAATTAACTATAAATGGAGAAATTACTTTACGGATTTAAGGCGAGATAAGTTTTTTTTGCTGTTATATCTTATTTGCAAAACTTAATTTGTACTTGAATACAAGTGAGTATATGTTAGTTAGGAATAAGAATAAAATTATTCATAATAAGAGTCATAAGAAGGTTGAAGGATTAAAAGATTTGTTTTATTACATCCAGTTTTAAACTGGTTAGGGAGTTGTTTCAATAGCCAGTTATACAAATGTTATGTTTCCCAAGTAAATCTAGTTATGAGAAATTTTGGGTATATCTTGTTTTTTAATTGTTTAATAGGTCTTTTACCCTATATTATATATTATTTTACTATCAGGATTATATTTATTCCTTCTAACATATAACCTCCTCTAATCAATTAAAAACTATTTTTTTTCCATCATGAAATATCAACAAAATAAACCTTATGCCACCTTAAAATATTAAAACCATTCCTCTATTATTAGTCGTCGCAGAGATTCCAGGCGAAATAAGCCCCACTCCCTGGTGACGTCATAGCAAATCATGTTGTCTCCCGCCTTCATAGCGTTACAATACATTCCCTTGAGTGATTATAAGTTAGTAGTGTTTAGATACTGTATTGGGATGGATTGTGACAGTTGCTTACATTGGACACAAGGTGATTTGCTATGACGTGATCAGGGTGTGTGGCTTATTCGTTCGGAATCTTTGTGGTGACTACAGCAAGTATTTGCGTTTATTGTAAAAATAAGGGAAAAAACAGTAATGAAAACAATAGTATATGTGATATACTTTGCTCAATAAAGTTTAGATTTGGTTTTCAACTGAAACAAACATAATTATGAAAATTCATCGGGAACGTGTATGTCAGAAAATGACTGAGCAGAGGGATAATCATCGAAAAAGAATTTTCCCCAATGGTACAAAACGCAACGCCTCGCTATCCTCCATTAGTGGATGCAAATTGATTTTTTTTTATACTGAGTGAAAATATTGCAAACAGTGGGCTTAGTTTTATGTTGCAAAATTCAGCATTTTACTTTGCAGTTTTACACCACCCTTCAACATTCTTAACCCGAACCCGAGACCGGTGTGAGGACAGCTTCCTGGGATGACTCCTACCCAGACAAATGAACAGATATCGCTGCCTGAAAGAACTCTTTTCACAGAGGTTCCCAAAAAACATCAGTGAAAGTGATCAATGACTTTTGGTCTATTAGGTAGATCAAAGAGGAAAGAGATAAGGTCGTGGAAGGGGACGGACATGGTCTGAAACACACACAAAAAGGTTGTGAAAGCCAACACCCTCTTTGGAAATTCAATTCTTTGCCATCACGCTAAAAGAATCTCTCTCTCTCTCTCTCTCTCTCTCTCTCTCTCTCTCTCTCTTTGCGTATATATATATATATATATATATATATATTACCTTTATCTAACGGATCTTTTTATTGCGTACATGAGAGTCTCTTCGACCTTACCTAGAACAATTCAGTTTATTGCAAGCAATTTGACATGACTCTCTCCTACTTTTGAATAATTCACATTTATTATACAACCCAGTATTCAACGTCCCA
>NC_090756.1:69885326-69887826 GCF_036898095.1 Palaemon carinicauda
TAAGAGTTTCTCTCTCTGGTCAAACTAACAGATAAGATTACTTTCCCATATAGATATTTTCCTGTTTGCCCAAACTACACGGGAAAAATTAATATTTCCATGTAAGAATATTCGTTTCCTGCCAAACTAACCAGGCACACTTCCTTTTCCCATGGACGAATTTTACTCTCTGGCCTAACTAACCAGGAAAACTTCTGTTTCTATATAGGTATTTTCCTTTTTGGCCAAACCACCAAGGGAAATTTCCTTTTTTCTATGTAGGTATTTCCCTCTTTGACCAAACTACCCAGAGAAACTTCCTTTTTCCATATAGGAATTTTCATCTCTGACCAAACTACCCATGCAAACTTCCTGTTTCCCAGATGGTATTTTCCTCTCTGACTATACTACTCTTTTGAACTTCCTTTTTGTAAATAGGTAATTTCTTTACTGGCCAAACTATCCAGGAAAATTTCCTTTTCCATGTAGGTATTTTCCTCTCTGACCAAACTACCCAGGCTAACTTCCTATTTCCATGAAGGTATTTTCCTCTCCAGCCAAACTACCACTCCAAACTTCCCATTTTTATGAAGGTATTTTCCTCTCTGTTCAAAGTACACAGGAAAACTTACTATTTCCATGAAGGTATCTTCTTCTCAGGCCAAATTACCCAGGCGAACTTTTTATTTCTATGCAGGTACTTTCCTTAGGACCAACTAAAGTACTTTTGAAACCGCCAAATCGATAAAGAAACTAAAACATACACGACAGACTGAGGCTCTCTGCAGTGTCACAGAATGCAGTAGACACAACACATCACGCTAACAGAAAACTGCAGAACATGTATCTCTGTTTCCCCCTCTCATTTTCTGCCAGCTGTTGCAATTAAAACAATACACAGCAAAAATAAGAATAAAAAGTTAAGCGCAGAAGCCCACGGTTGGGTGGTGGGTGAAGGGACGCAAAGGCAAGAGACCAGGAAAAATTGAATGTGGATCCTAAGCGGGATTTCATTCGGTCGTAGATGCACTGACACATTTCGACTTTGGATCCATTTAGGACCTTTTTTTCTGACTGCATGACCAAATGTAATAACAGTTGGGACGTTGAATACTGGGTTGTATAATAAATGTGAATTATTCAAAAGTTGAAGAGAGTCATGTCAAATTGCTTGCAATAAACTGAATTGTTCTAGGTAAGGTCCAAGAGACTCACATGTACGCAATAAAAAGATCCGTTAGATAATGGTAATATATATATATATATATATATATATATGCGCAAAGAGAGAGAGAGAGAGAGAGAGAGAGAGAGAGAGAGAGAGAATCTTTTAGCGTGATGGCAAAGAATTGAATTTCCAAAGCGCGTGTTGGCTTTCACAACCTTTTTGTGTGTGGTTTCAGACCATGTCCGTCCCTTCCACGACCTTATCTCTTTCTACTTTGATCTACCTAATAGACCAAAAGTCATTGATCACTTTCACTGATGTTTGTTGGGAACCTCTGTGAAAAGAGTTCTTTCAGGCAGCGATATCTGTTCATTTGTCTGGGTAGGAGTCATCCCAGGCAGCTGTCCTCACACTGGTCTTGGGTTCGGGTTAAAAATGTTGAAGGGTGGTGTAAAACTGCAAAGTAAAATGCTGAATTTTGCAACATAAAACTAAGCCCACTGTTTGCAATATTTTCACTCTGTATAAAAAAAATCAATTTGCATCCACTAATGGAGAATGGCGAGGCGTTGCGTTGTACCATTAGGGAAAATTCTTTCTCGATGATTATCTCCCTGCTCAGTCATTTTCTGACATACACTTTCCGGATGAATTTTCATAATTGTGTTTGTATCAGTTGGAAACCAAATCTAAACTTTATTGAGCAAAGTACATCACATATACTATTGTTTTCATTACTGTTTTTTCCCTTATTTTTACAATAACGCAAATACTTGCTGTAGTCACCACACAGATTCCGAACGAAACAAGCCACGCACCCTGATCACGTCATAGCAAATCACCTTGTGTCTAACGTAAGCATCTGTCACAATCCATCTTAATACAGTATCTAAACATTACTAACTTATAATCACTCAAGGGAATGTATTGTAACGCTGTGAAGGCGGGAGACAACATGATTTGCTATGACGTCACCAGGGAGTGGGGCTAATTTCGCCTATAATCTCTGCGACGACTAATAATAGAGGATGTTTTTGATATTTCAAGGCGACACAAGGTCTATTTTGTTGATATTTCTTAATGGAAAAAAAATAGTTTTTAATTGATTAGAGGAGGTTATATGTTAGAAGGAATAAATATAAAATTGATAGTAAAAAAATATTATATAATGTAGGGTAAAAGACCTATTAAACAATTAAAAAAAAAAGACACCCAAAATTTCTCATAACTAGATTTACTTGGGAAACATAACATTTGAATAACTGGCTATTGAAACAACTCCATAACCAGTTAAAACTGGATGTAATAAAACAACAAATCTTGAAATCCTTCAACCTTCTTATGACTATTATT
>NC_090756.1:69895326-69900660 GCF_036898095.1 Palaemon carinicauda
GGGCGGAATATTTTGAAAGTTTGCTGAATATTGAGGGATAATAGGGAGGCAGATATAATCGCTGTTCCAGGTGTTGAGGTGCCAGTGATGGGAGATGAGAATGAGAGAGAGAGATTACAATAGAGGAAGTGAGGAGAGCACTAGATGAAACGAGAGTAGGAAAAGCATCTGGTATGGATGGTGTGAAAGCTGAGATGTTGAAGGAAGGGGGTGTGACTGTAATTAAATGGTTGGTGAGATTGTTTAATATGTGTTTTGTGTTGTCAATGGTACCAGTAGATTGGGTTTGTGCATGTATTGTACCACTATATAAGGGTAAGGGAGATGTGGATGAGTGTTGTAATTCAAAAGGTAGTTTGTATGTGTTTGTTGAGTGTAGTTGGAAAAGTGTATGGTAGAGTAATGATTAATAGGATTAAGGATAAAACAGAGAATGCAATCTTGGAAGTACAGGGTGGTTTTAGAAGAGGTAGGGGTTGTATGAATCAGATTTTTACAGTTAGGCAGATATGTGAGAAATATTTACCAAAAGGTAAGAAGGTGTATGTTGCGTTTATGGATCTGGAGAAAGCATATGATAGAGTTGATAGGGAAGCAATGTGGAATGTGATGAGGTTATATGGGATTAGTGGAAGGCTGTTGCAAGCAGTGAAAAGTTTCTACAAAGGTAGTAAAGCATGTGTTAGAATAGGAAATGAAGTGAGTGATTGGTTTCCCGTGAGAGTGGTGCTGAGACAGGGATGTGTGATGTTGCCGTGGTTGTTTAACTTGTATGTTGATGGAGTGGTGAGAGAGGTGAATGCTCGAGTGCTTGGACGAGGATTAAAACTGGTAGGCGAGAATGACCAGGAATGGGAGGTAAATCAGTTGTTTTTTGCGGATGATACTGTACTGGTAGCAGACACAGAAGAGAAGCTTGACCAACTAGTGACAGAATTTGGAAGGGTGTGTGAGAGAAGTTAGTTAAGAGTTAATGTGGGTAAGAGTAAGGTTATGAGATGTACGAGAAGGGAAGGTGGTGCAGGGTTGAATGTCATGTTGAATGGAGAGTTACTTGAGGAGGTGGATCAGTTCAAGTACTTGGGGTCTGTTGTTGCAGAAAATGGTGGAGTGGAAGCAGATGTACGTCAGAGAGTGAATGAAGGTTGCAAAGTGTTGGGGGTAGTTAAGGGATTAGTAAAAAATAGAGGGTTGGGCATGAATGTAAAGAGAGTTCTATATGAGAAAGTGATTGTACCAACTGTGATGTATGGATCAGAGTTGTGGGGAATGGAAGTGATGGAGAGACAGAAATTGAATGTGTTTGAGATGAAGTGT
Source organism: Palaemon carinicauda (assembly GCF_036898095.1). NCBI lineage: Eukaryota > Metazoa > Arthropoda > Malacostraca > Decapoda > Palaemonidae > Palaemon > Palaemon carinicauda. The sequence continues at coordinate 69,896,644 of NC_090756.1, forward strand.
CTAAGGAGTATGGCTGGTGTATCTCGAGTAGATAGGGTTAGGAACGAAGTGGTGAGGGAGAGAACGGGTGTAAGAAATGAGTTAGCGGCCAGAGTGGATATGAATGTGTTGAGGTGGTTAGGCCATGTTGAGAGAATGAAAAATGGTTGTCTGCTAAAGAAGGTGATTAATGCCAGAGTTGATGGGAGAAGTACAAAAGGAAGGCCAAGGTTTGGGTGGATGGAAGGTGTGAAAAAAACTCACGGTGATAGGAGGATAGATGTGAGAGAGGCAAGAGAACGTGCTAGAAATAGAAATGGATGGCGAGCGATTTTGACGCAGTTCCGTTAGGCCCTGCGGCTTCCTCCGGTGCCTTAGATGACCGCGGAGGTAGCAGCTGTAGGGGATTCAGCATTATGAATCTTCATCTGTGGTAGATAATGTCGGAGGTTGGGCTGTGGCACCCTAGCAGTACCAGCAGTTTCTTTGTTGATGTCGGCTACCCCCCAAAATTGCGGGAAGTGCCTTGGTATATGTATGTATTTATGTATGTATTTAATTATATATATATATATATATATATACATATATATATATATATATATATATGTGTGTGTGTGTGTGTGTATACACACACACACACACATATATATATATATATATATATATAAATAAATACATACATACATACACATACATATACCATATTTTTAATATATACACACACACACACACACACATATATATATATATATATATACATATATGTACTGTATATATATATATATATATATGTACTGTATATATATATATATATATATGTACTGTATATATATATATATATATATTTATATAAATATATATATATATATATATATATTTAAAGATATATATATATATATATATATGTGTGTGTGTGTGTATGTGTAGGTATACATACACATATATTTATATATACATATATATGTATATATAGGCCTATATATATATATATATATATATATGATTATATATATATATATATATATGTATACATAGGGTATATATATATATATATATATGTATATATATATATATATATATACATAGTTATATATATACATAATGTATATATATATATATATATATATGTGTGTGTGTGTGTGTGTGTGTTTTCATTTTGCCACGTTTCTAAGCTTTTCATTCAGCTCTCCTTATCTGCACGTCTCGGTCGTGAAAATAATCGCGTGCAGCTATTTTCTTAATATGAAAGAGAGAGAGAGAGAGAGAGAGAGAGAGAGAGAGAGAGAGAGAGAGAGGCTAACGAATCTTAAAGAAAATTGTCCCACGATCTAATCATTCAATATCTTTCACTATTTCGTGAAATAATTATGATTTTTTATCGAAGGATTTCCTTTTATCTGTTATAACTTTAGATTATCTTGTTGATATTTGTTATCAACCCATTGTTTTATATTTCACTTATTGTTATTTCTAATTCTTTATAAATCTCATTCCACGTAATTTTCAATAGTCTTAAATGTTGTGTATTAAGGTCTATTTTGAATATTATCTAATTATAAAGATGGGATGCAGAAATATTTTGAAATAATAATGATTATAGTTTCTGATATACATTCATATAAGATATTGAGAAATATGATTTGGTGTTTGTAGATGAAAAAATAAAATAATATCAATTTAATTATATTACAAATTATATAATATTTACTAAACTAAAACTTGCTTATGTATAACTTTTAGAGCATATTTTTTTTTCTTCAAATAGTTTTCAATTAAAAGTAATCTTTTTTTAATAAGAAACATGTGGGAATTTGAAGAAACCCTGAAATAACATCGTTTGAATTTAGTACTTGGAGAAAAATATCTTTTAGTAAGATATTCTAATTATATTCTGTTTCAGATTTTAGGTTGTTTTATTAACTGTTGTAATTGTAAAGAAAAAATAATGAGGCCAGTTTAGCTTTGTGAATATTTTAGCCTGACTAATCATACAAAATATCTTGAACCCTTTTTTGCATAGCAATTGATTCACAATTCCTTCAGTACAAACAATTCTTGCAACGGATTACGGATTAGTTGAAGATTTTCTGGATTTTTTTTCAATTGCTTTTCATTTACTTTTCATCTACTTTTTATTTTATTTTTCATTCAAGTTTTACTTTTAGGAATATCAAGTTTTTTGGGAGAATAATTCCATTCATTCCAACAATTATTATCTTTCGTTTGCCAATTACCGCCAGTTGAGATTCTACTATAAAATGCCACAATAGATAATTCACCGGCCCTGTAATATTCACTTTCTGGTCTACCTGGCCCCAACACCCCTCCTTCTTTCATTCCCAGAGGTTAATACTTACTTTTTCATTATCTATTTTTGAGGTCCAAGGTTTGTGCGATCTGATATCCAAGTTCAGCGCCAGAGACAATAAATAATTTAGGAGTCTCTGTTGTAGCTGTTGAAAACAATCTCTCTCTCTCTCTCTCTCTCTCTCTCTCCTCTCTCTCTCTCTCTCTCTCTCTCTCTCTAAGTGGATTATATCTGCCTAAGTTCCTGTGATAATTTATTTGAAATCGTAATAACTTACTACATAGGATTAATCGTAATTATGTTAATATGTAAAAAATATTCTCCGCTAAAGGTCTCCCGGTCTAAAGATATATTATAAATTTGACTTTTAGTCTTATAATATGACTTAATTAGCCTACAAATGAAATTGAATTGAGTAAGTGTTGAATAAATTTTTATATAAATTGTTCTTAGAAGTATTATTTCTCCGACACAATAAAAAAATAATATTTTTTACCATCTTTTCTAAGGCAACACCTCATTGCAAAAAATTATGTTCTATATTAAATCAATTAAAGGTTTTTGAAGGTCACTCGTGAATGCCAGAGGCAAGGGACAGTCACAAGACCTTAGAGACTGGCCTTATACTAATATGTTCAGCGCAGAGTCCCTCTCAACCCTTGCTAGGACCAGAGAGGTCCAGGCAATGGCTGCTGATGGGGCAGGTAGATCTATAGGCTCCCCAAATCACATATCCTTACCGCTTAAGGATGGTGACATTGCAGGGGAGACGAAAAACTATCTATCTTGAGCCGGTCTCGAACCCCAGTCCAGCAGATCACCAAACAGGGACGAGGTCACAAAGACTACCTTAAACTATATACCTTGAGTGAGTCTCGAACCCCCATCCAATACATTGACAGACATGGTCCTTTCCAATAGCCTATCACGAACATTGTAACCTTATACCTCTTATATTCCTCATCTATTTGTTGACAAACTGAGGAAGGTCTTCTTCTTCTTCTTCTTCTTCTTCTTCCTCTTCTTCTTCTTGGTATTTTAAATGACACCGGGGATGCCTAATTTTATGATTGCCTGGAGCTTAAATTATTCGCTTGGTATTACTCTTGTGGAACGTTTTGATTAATATCGATCCAGACTGTTAATCATGACGGTCATAAACACTGACGATAATAAAATAACGTCAATGAACCAAGACAGGACTTCGGAATGTCAAGAAACTGTTTCGGTACATTCAGGTCGTGCACTTGTAAAGAACGTGTCATATAACTTCTGAATATCTTCACTGCTTTGTATTTTTACTTCCATGTCTCTGTATAAGAAAATGATTGTTGTTCTTTTCATTGATCGTTTTATATTTGCATTACATACTATAATAACTGATCTAGATGCGGTGTGAACTTGGATCTCCTTTGGTCAATGTACTTGGGGGTAAAACGTACCTAAAAAGGCAGGAAATATAACAGATAAATATTATTTTGAAAAATATATCTACACAAGAATGAATTTTAGAATATATATGTATACATAACACACACACATACACACACACACACTCACACACACACACACACACACACACATATATATATATATATATATATAGATAATTATATCTATATCTATCTATCTATCTATCTATCTATATATATATATATATATATATGCGTGTGTGTGTGTGTGTGTGTGTGTGTTTGTATGTATGTATGTATGTATGTATGTGTGTA
>NC_090756.1:69901160-69908660 GCF_036898095.1 Palaemon carinicauda
CAAAGAGCTTACAAGATGGAAAGAAAAAACGAGGGGTAGTTAAATCAAAGAGCTTACAAGATGGAAAGAAAAAACGAGGGGTAGTTAAATCTCTCTCTCTCTCTCTCTCTCTCTCTCTCTCTCTCTCTCTCTCTCTCTCTCTCTCTCTCGCTCTCTCTCTCTCTCTCCCAGATCCACCTGTGGGTCTCTGCTGGTCTGTGTGCTTCTCATAAACAACAATAAACAAACATTAATGACGATTCTCGAGAGATATGTTGCTTCAATCGCCAGAGTGTATACAAGGACCATTTTATGGCAACAATATTAGAGAATTTGATAGTCATGGCTGTGTACAGTCAGGCTTATTGAATATCTTTGCTCCTACTACAGTTTATAGATTCAATATTGTTTTTTTCTATAAAAAAAAAAAATAAAAAATATTGAAAAATATCCTTCCTACTACAAAACTCAGAAACAAATATTCAATAAGCAATTCCTTTTCACTTCTATCTATTGCATTTGCAATAAAAAAAAACTGTCCTATACATCGTCCATAGTAACTTAACAATTGAAATTTATACCACCTTGTCTGGCATATTTTCCTTATCCAGTCTTACCTTAAACACCTAGGCTACCTACTCAATTTCGCTATCAACAACTTGCCTAAACATCATAATTTTTAAGAGATCAGAGAAATATTTCATATACTTTACATCGTAAGTGTAATCCTTACATCCTGCACCCTTCCTCACGATGTGTCAATAAATGCAAGTCAATACAATCAATCATATCTGCTGTTCCTTGAGCGTCCTTATTCAACCCCTTTCTTCAAAATTAAATCAGCAACAGACTTATGTATTTTCTCTGGACATCATAACTTTATTCCGAAAACCATTTACTTGTAACAATGATGTCTAGTGATTTAAGTCAAATATATTCTCTTTACCCTTTTCAGAAATATGTTTTAATCAAGTTCTTTTGTTATTTGATTTTTAAATTGCATTTTACTTCTATTTCAACTGACACTAGATTGTCTTGAGTCATGCAACGATGTCGAAATATATATATATATATATATATATATATATATATATATATATATATATATATATATATATATATATATATATATATATATATATATATATATATATATATATATATATATATATATATATATATATGTATATATATTCTTTCTTATTCAATTACAGATCCGCATTTGAGAGTAAATGCATTATTCCTAAACTTGAGTAATCTGTGAAATATGCAGATGATTGTCAAAAGTCTTTAATTCTTACGATATTATTCCAGGAAATATAAACTTAGCTTGTAAACAAAAAAAGCTAGTAAAAAATCTTATTAAAGTTCTAAACTCACCTAAACAGAATCATAAGCTGCTAGATTCCTAATGTAATATATCAGATGATGAAACTTACCTCAGTAAAAAAAACTGTTGCTTTTACGTTGCAGTAATTAGAACAAACCACATTTAATTGATTATTTGGGAATCACTTTATGTACTCAAACGATGTTTACTTTGAAGGAATGTCCCATAAGAGATTGTTTTCGTTTGTGAGTAATGTGTCAGCAATAATGGATTATCGGTTTTACTTTTCTTATTAACATTCTCTCTCTCTCTCTCTCTCTCTCTCTCTCTCTCTCTCTCTCTCTCTCTCTCTCTCTCTCTCTTTTTATAATAACAAAACGATGGGAAAATACCATAGATTCTACAACACTATTAATATGAAAGTCCATCAAGAGTGTTTTAATTTCACAAGACCGAAAATCTATACTAATTATTTTTCTCGTTACTGTATTTACTGTCTAACTCATCAGCCAGAAGGGTTGCCTTTTCCTTTGGACAGTAGGTGACAGAGCTATCTGGTTTGAGTAAAGGAGGAAATGTTGAGTCTAAACAAAGGAGTGCAGATTTGTTGGTACCCTACCATTTATTTTCCTGGTATGGACCCGAAAAGATTCTGTTATGGTCAAATTGTTTACATTTTAATATGAATCATAAGTCTCTGAGATACAGGTCTTATCGGAGTATCGATATAGTCTCTTGTTTCTCCATATAAGTACGGCCGCAATTATCTTTTCTACAAAACAACACAAATATATATAAAAAAGCTGCAAATAAACAATGAAAACTGAATGAAAACATTTCATCAGTTACATGAGACGTATTAAAGAAAAGTCCCCTGTTTGAGGAACTTCGTCAAATAAATATAGCGAGAAAGACAGTGATTTACGACTCTATTCCACATGTCAAGCTAGACTACGTTCGACTATAATCTCCAGGTTTTTGCGCTGAACAATCATATCGTAATTGATACTGTGTTATCAAAGGAGATTTATGAAGACATTCCGTACATTTAGTGCAACGAATACCTTGTGGAGTTCGCGTCTAAGAATAGACGAACAGGGGTTATACCCTGATCTAAACATTCGAGTTGCTATGCAAGACGTCTAGGTTGGTGTTTCGAATAGTTTTGTTTCTCTCCTCGCTTGCCTGTTATTGGGTGGACGTGACAAGGGTGTTGAACTAACACTTTCTGAAGTATTTTCCTTTTGTTTCACCTGTTATAATAAAGATACCGAAAAAAATTTTTTTATATGGTTGAAAATTTAATGAGGAATATGTTAGATATATATTTAAATGATAAAGTAGAAAGCTATTTAGTCTTTAATTTCTTTTTTTTTAATCAATTAAACTGCTTCACTTATTTATATTTTTTTCTTATTTATGATGTATTGTTGAACATCAAACTCATTTTTATCTAATTCCAAAAATCACTCAAGGTTTAAAGTTATAAAGGTCACTCATAAATGGCAGGGACAAGGGACACTGATAGTACCCTGGGGCGACAACGTCCTAGAGATTGACCATATATAAATAGGATCACCATCCAAGGCCCCTCTCCATCAAGCTAGATCCAAGGAAGGGCCAGGCAATGGCTACCCTAACTCCCAATCCTAAGCTTAAAAGAGGTGAGGTTGCAAACACTACAGGAAACTATCGAGCTTTTGCGTGACTCGAACTCAAGTCCGGCAGATCGCTTGGCTACCACAATCCAAAAAGTTCATTTCTACAATAGACAGAAAACTTGAAAAGCCGAATTCAAATAAGTTAGGTAATAATACAAGGGACATCTTTTTTTTATAAGGGTTGTATTATTGACGTAAAACTTAAAATAAAGTTCTTTTCTACAATATACAAACAAACGGATGAAAAGTCTTGTTTAAAATTAACGATGGAATGATAAATAAAATATGCAATGGAATGTACAGCAAACACAACTGAACCAAACCTAGTAACATTGAATTTGCTTATGAATAATATACAAACTTAATAATTGTTTTATGATAATATTTCATAGATATAATTTTATTGGTAAGTCTCAGTGCGTTATACGCAAAATCAATGGAAGATTAGGGCTTTACTCTTAAAATATGATGATAATAATAATAATAATAATAATAATAATAATAATAATAATAATAATAATAATAATAATAATAATAATAATAATAATAAACCAGGGCAATTAGTGATTTCAGACCTCCGCCAAAGAATATGTTACTAAGGTTTACGGCCGAAGCACTTTTTTTTTCGGACATCAGACACGCTGTTTTCATATGTTGACTATAGATGGTGATAAATTGAAATCCGAATCTATAATTGGGTCCGGACCGAGAAGTGAAAATCTTGTCAAAATCCGTTGATTGGTTTTGACAGAACTCTGTCTACAGTCAGACACTCAGACAACTAAATAAGTATAAACCAACCTGAGTTTATAACATCGTAGGGTATATGTAATAATAATGCTAATAATGATAACATTAACAATAACAATAACAGTAAAAATAAAAATAATAATAATAATAATAATAATAATAATAATAATAATAATAATAATAATAATAACAACAATAATAATAACAAGAACAACAATAATAATAATAAAAAATAATAATAATAATAATAATAATAATAATAATAATAATAATAACTAGCTAAAGTTAGTGGCGGATGATTCCCACGCAATATAGGTGTGGAAATGCTTCCGTCAAACAGTAAAAGATATTGTGGAATGGTTTATTGGCCTGATGACCCCTTGAGTAAATTTTGAGTTATGTTAACGAACTGTTCTAAAGCAAATTATCTGTATAATAGCAGGTAAGAATAGGTAAAATATAGGCAAAAATGACAAAGAAAGAGAATTTGACCTTGGAACTTGAAGACAATTAACACTTACAAGGTCATGTGAAGGTCACGGGTTAAAAATGACCCCATTTTCTTAAAGAGCATGTGCGAATGGGACGTGGGGTTTTTTTTTTGGGGGGGGGGGGGGTGTTGACAACAAAATATCACTTTTATCCCACGTCAAAGTTTTTTTTCCATGAAATAGTCATATGACCTTGAAAATGAGGGTTAAGGTCAAAATGAGGGTCAAGGTCAAATTTGACATTTGATTTGAAGGTTTTATGCATATGTTTGGAGTAGTTTACTATAGCATGCTATGACCAAAAACCAGTATTTCCTGGAGAAATTGCCAAAGTCAAGATTTCTGCAATGTCAAAAATAGTAAAAAATATGTATTAAAAAAAGTATTTAAGCAGTCGCTACAAAAGTTAAGCTAACCTTAGATAAATATATAGGGCATCATATGCCACTAAGATCAGGGCTCTGGGCCTTCCGGTTTTTGAGATCTCGGTTTGGCCATTAGCGACCTTAACCTTGACCTACTTGCATTAAAGTAGGGAAATATCTGGGGATTTACCTCTTTAGCATTGTCCATAAGGCTCTTAGCCATACAGATTATACTTTAGGCCTAATGTCAATTTAAAATTTTACAAATGTTGCTTTTTAAAAGCCCCTGTGACCTTGAAAAGTAGGTCAAGGTCACTTAAACTGGGGTCTATGGCATATTCTTACCATAGGCTACCCGTGATAATAATTTCAGATTTCTTACGAAAAAAACGTGGCAGAAAGAATGATAATAATAATAATAATAATAATAATAATAATAATAATAATAATAATAATAATAATAATAATAATAATAATAATAGTATTCCCCTAAAAGGGAATCCTAATAATAATTTATTGTATGGATACAACTCAAATATATTTATTTTTTTATGCTTCCTCTAAATAAATATTCAGCATTACATGTATAACTAATCCTGAAAAGAAAATAGGGATAACTTGAAAGAAGAGTGCTTCGTTGTCTTTAATCAGCAAAGCAATGACAAAACTTCATTAATTTCTTTCACTTAAACGATACGTAAGTACCAAGTAAGTACCACGCTAGTGCCCCGTAATTACCACTTAAGTATCACATAAGTGCTCCGTAAGTATGACGAGAGGGTCAGTAGTGAAGAGGTGCTAAATCTAGACTTTTATTAGAAGTACTGAACGTTAACAGAGTAATTAGTTTGTTTAATGGTTGTGTTTTTGCAAATATAGAGGAGTTATTTTTGCCAGCTATAAGATGTGTAAAAGTTCTGCTTTTTGTAATATAAAGTTCTTTTGATTTATTGAGCTAAGGAGTTATTATTTTTTCCTCGATCAAATACAGACTAATAGTTACATATTTGAAAAATTAATTTCGATACTCTCTCTCTCTCTCTCTCTCTCTCTCTCTCTCTCTCTCTCTCTCTCTCCTCTCTCTCTCTCTCTCTCTCCTCTCTCTCTCTCTAAATTTGTTGGCAGGACAGGAATTGGAATGGAAAAGAAGCAATTAACTTGCTTTTCATAATATGTTACAAAGTTTAAGTCTAGTCTCAAATCATTTTTCTATAAGTTTCTTGTTTTAAGTAAAAAAAAAAAAAAAAAAAAAAAACGTTTTAAGATACTTCGGAATAATATTACTTTTTTCATAATCTATTTTGTTTCTCTAGGATATATATATATATATATATATATTATATATATATATATATATATTATATATATATATAGTATATAATATATATATATTATATATATATATATATATATATATATATGTGTGTGTGTGTGTGTGTGTGTGTGTGTGTGTGTGTGTGTAAAAAGTTAGGAACAATGGTAAAAATTATAATGAACTAGAAAAACACTCTGAGTGATGACCTCCGACACGGCAGCTTATTTCTCGAAACTAGCTTCCCTTTGCCAGAATCAAGTATTTGAAGTCTGCGTGACAACCAGGTGTGAACTTGGGGTTTAGGTTAGGGTTAATTCAGTCAACCTTTACCTCCACCTTGACCTTGACGTTTTACTTAGGATTACGAAATTAAATCACTTCCACGTCTCAAAACAAAAATTATTTTGAAAGTGTCACTGCTCTACGAACAAAATTGTGCCCAGGAAGCTGTTTATAAACTATTATACAAACAAAGAAACTTTAGAGTTTTTTTCCGACCTATGCTCCATTTTCTCCGTCTTTTTCCTCTGTTCATTTCTCCCATCTATGATCAGCAAATGAAATATTCTATACAACGATGGTAATTTTCACCAAGTCAAAGGTCAAGGGACGAAGATAAAACATATAAGCAAATTCAATGAGAAAAGTATTGACTGTTCCTCAAAAAAGGACAAAATTCTTTGCTAATCTGACTATCTCAGCTTAAAACGTAACAGCTGATTGCTGATGCTAACTCACTAGCCTTTTCATAAATTAGGATTATTATTTGATATATATTATATACAAATATAACAAGAGAGAGAGAGAGAGAGAGAGAGAGAGAGGAGAGAGAGAGAAGAGAGAGAGAGAGAGAGAGCCTAATCCAAAGATATATCTTCTGTTAATAAGAGAGGCAAACTGAGATGAATAAAAAAAAAAATAATAATTTTAGACTTGACTCAATTCAACTGATTTTGCTTCGTGTAAACGGAAAAACTTCTGAGTACTTTCATATTAGATTTATTCCACAGGCGCTGTTGCTATAGATTTTCTTTGGACCTAATAGATGATCCGATTGAAATATTATAGGAGCAGATAATACCGTTTTATATATATATATATATATATATATATATATATATATATATATATATATATATATATATATATATATATATAATATATATATATATATATATATATATATATATATATATATATATATATATATATATATATATATATATATCCCGTTCTAAGTTGTGATTAACTTGACGTAGTGAAAGTGTTTACATATTGATATGATCAGCAAAGCTCTTCTAATCTTGACCACCCATACTAGGATGGTTTCCTGTGAGCGATCAGACGAATACCTCCCACTATCACCAGCGTGGTGATGAAAACTGGCTAAACCTCAGACTTATAATGACATATTTGAGGTCTTTGTCCTGAAGTGGATTAAAAACGGCTGTATTTGTTGTTGATACTGGTGTATATATATATATATATATTATATATATATATATATATATATATATATATATATATATATATATATTATATATATATATATATATAATTTTGTGGACCACGTTATAACCCATTCAAAATCATCAAATTTGTGTGTTAT
>NC_090756.1:69926160-69928660 GCF_036898095.1 Palaemon carinicauda
TTATTATTATTATTATTATTATTATTATTATTACTATTAATATTATTATTATTACTACTAGCAAAGCAACACCACTAGTTTGAAACGCCTAATTCTATAATCCTAAGGGCCTCAACATAGAAATATAGTCCAGCGAGGAAAGGAAAAAGGAAATAAATAAACTGCAGGAGAAATAATGAACAATTAAAATAAAATATATTTACAACACTAGGAACATTAGAAGAAATTTTTCCTAAATAAACAATAAAAACTTCAAAAATGCAACAAAATTAAATGAAATATGATAGACTACTGTGCCCGAATGTACCCTCAAGCAACAAGGTTTACTTCCCCCATGTGTTTTGGCCTATTAAAAAATAGAAATTTCTTTTGAAATAATAGAAATAAAAAAATAATGGAATTTAGTTTCTTGTATCCAAGAAAACTGTCATATAAAGCGATTGGGTTTTTACATATAACCGAGGAAGATTTCTCGAAATACCAACAGCAACATCCAAAACTTTGTAGTCTTTTTTAAAGTTTAAAGGTTTAAGTGCAACCAATGATTGGTACAGACAAGAGACAGTCATAATGCCCTAGGTGGCAGGACAATGCCATAGAGACTGGATGTATATATATATATATATATATATATATATATATATATATATATATATATATATATATAGCAGCACCCTAGCTACCTCTCCACCCAAGCTATGACCAAGGACGACCAGGCCATATCTGCTGATGACTCAGCAGATAGACCTCTAGGCTCCCACTAACCCCCAACCTTAGTTATCTGGGATGGTGAGGTTACTGACATTACAAGTAACTATGGAGCATGAGCGGAACTCGAACCCCCGTCGGGCGATTGCTAGTAACAAACGTATACGATATATTGCGTCTTTTTGGATAACTCTCAGGTTTTCATAAATAGTCTCTAAATTCTTATCATAGACTAATCATATCCAAAATAATAACTGTAGCTGAATATAGTAAATCAGTATTTCATCTTACAGCTATGAATACAGAGTTTCAGAGACGACCGTTTCTTTACTGGTATATGATTAGAGTAATAACAGTATTTAATCGGGTTTCCTTTATATCTTTGTTAATGATCAAAAGTTCCATGATTACACTTTAGGGGAAATATCAATTTAAATTCAATAGGGCCATTTGACTTATCACTTTAATTGCAGGTCCCGTAACATGAAAAAGGAACGCTTTACTTATGCTGTGCGAATTTCGTTGTTCGGGAATTGACTATAAACGCATGAGATGGGGTTCAGTCTATCAGGTATCTTTCTTGAAAATGAAATGTCAAAATATCTTCCTTGAATTTATTATCGATAATGTTATCTATCAAATTTCTCTCTCTCTCTCTCTCTCTCTCTCTCTCTCTCTCTCTCTCTCTCTCTCTCTCTCTCTCTCTCTCTTTTGAATAAACAGAGCCAAACGTGTTCCCCAAAAACCATCGTGTTCATTGAAGAATGAAGAATCAAAATTGACAACGTCTGTCGAATCCATGATTAGAATGTTAGCTTTTACTTTACGATGAATGACAGTGAATTCAATGGAGTTTATGTCAGTAATTCTCAGAATTCCATTCATCGATCCCAACTAGTAATGATTATCTGACCTTGAAGTCGTTGGTTATGTGCTTTGTTCAAATCTTAACATTTGTATTAAATTATTACTACCTCCGCCAAGTGACGTAATAAAATCAATTCACTCTATTCATTTATTTATTTATCTGTTTGTCTGTGGACAGAATTACGTCAGAACTGCTATACAGATTTTTATAACATTTTCACCGAAGATGAACCTTAGGTCATGGATGACCCATTAAATTTGGAGATGACCCGGATCCGAATGATGATCTGGTACAGGATCCGGATTCTAGATCCAGATTTGCATTTTTCACCATTGTAAAGATTACGTCAAAACAAATTGACATATTGGATTTTTACCCATTTTTAACAATGGATAGATACAATGCATCGAAAGAGTCAATGAAATTTTGCAGGTGATACAGATCAAGATCACGAATCTCGATTAACCTTACACGTTTCAATATCTACTGTACAGTTATCACATGAAACGTGGGGGTGATGTCCGTAGACTTTAGTTAACTGTTAGAAATATTCATCGGCGGAGGTTTGAAATCTTCGAATGCTATTATTATTATTATTATTATTATTATTATTATTATTATTATTATTATTATTATTATATTTATTATTATTATTATTATTATTATTAGCTAAGCTACAACCTTAGTTGGAAAAGTAGGATGCAATATTCCCAAGGGTTCCAACCGGGGAAATATAACCCCGTGATGGAAGGAAATAAGTAAATAAATAAACTATAAGATAAATAACGAACAATTAAAAAAGGATATTTTAAGGTCAGTAGCAACATTTAAACAGATCGTTCATATATAAAGTATAAAAAGGCTTACATTAGCCTGTTCAATATGAAAACATTCGCTTCAATGTATATTTAAAAACTTTAAATT
>NC_090756.1:69936160-69948660 GCF_036898095.1 Palaemon carinicauda
ACAAATGATGTTTAACTTTAAGGACAAAAATATGAAAATAGGAAAGTGAATATTATGGATATTTCATATCAAGCAACAATACTGATATAGATATATAGAATTATGTTTAATAAATTTGAGAAACGATAATATGCTTTTAAGAAATGTAAATTAGGAGAATTTACTATGAAAATATAAATTGAAATACTAAATATGAAACATATTAGGAAAAATGTACTTTTATATAAATAAAGTTGTGGTTAAATCACTTTACACTAATCTTATTAATATATAAATTTCTAAACATTTCCCTGCCTTCTCTAGCTAGCTAGTTGCCTTCATTCTGCTTTCCTATCAGCTAAAAAAAAGATATACAATACATAAATTGACAAGACCAGGAATACACTTATATAAACCTTCAAAATACTACACCCCGGTAACTGACAAGCGTCCACACACAAAACCACAAATACCCATATACATACACACTTAAAATGCTACACCCATCCTACTGCTGCGGTAAAGTTTTTTGGAGATTTATGATATGAGAAACTCGTATGACGATATTTTTTATCTGAAATACAACGAAGGCCTCACATTGAGACTGCTATGACCTCCTGTGAGATTGATCTGGTATAACAACTAAATGCTATTTTGCAGTGAAGGACAATTTTATATTGATAAGAACGTTGTTCATAATCACAGTAGATCCAAGAACATAAATAAGACTTCAATGAAAAAAACACATGATTAAGAAAATAACATAAAATATAATTACAGAAATAGTGTTTGTTAATATATATGTATGCGTTTCATTCTGATGCCTTGATCTGGTGAAGAATTTGCGTATCGCCATGATCAGTAAAGCTGTGCTAGTAAGGGTTACCTTAAGGAGCAGTTTTTAGACCAATGTCCTTTGCTATTTAGACCTGTATTTTATAAACGCTACGTAGATGATACGTTAGCTACTTTCAAGCAAAAGGAACATGCTGCTAAATTTTTAGATTTCATCAATAACGTTCATCCAAACATCAAGTTCACTATTGAGGAAGAAAAAAATAACAAGTTACCATATCTTGACATTAACATCTCAAGAGGGCAGACACGTCTAGAAACAAGCGTATATAGAAAAAAGACGTTCACTGGTTTAGGCACCATTTTTTTTAGCTTTTGCTTTTATAAGTTTAAGTTAAATGCCGTAACAACCCTGATCTGCAGGGCATTTTACCTTTCGTCTGACTGGACATCCTTTCATAATGAAATAGTCTTTTTGAAGCAGCATTTCAAGGATAACTGTTTTCCAACTAAAATATTTCATAGATTAGTTAACAAATTTCTGACCAAACATTACCAACCTAAACTTCAAGTTCCTACAGTACCAAAAATGATTTTCTATGCCTCTTTGCCTTTTATTAATAACGGAAAATATGGGAAACAAATTAAAAAGGTCATTTTAAACAATTATCCAAGTCTGGATTTTAAACTTATTTTTTAAGAATCCCCTGACAGTGGGATCTATGTTTAGAATTAAGGATTCTCTCCCCGACCTAATGCGTTCTTCAGTGGTCTATATGTTTACTTGTCCGAGATGTAATCTTGGAAATTATGTGGGTTCCACAAAAAGATTGCTGAAAGTTCGCATAGATGCGCATCGGGGAGTGAGTCATAGAACTGGATGTGCGCTCAAAACTAAAGAATTCTCAACCATCAGAGAACATGCAAGTAAATGCAAGACCAATATTGCATATAAAAACTTTGAAATCATAGCTCAAGCGCCAAATAACTCCTCTTTACTAGTATTGGAATCGTTAATGATTAAAGAAAAGGCTCCTAAACTAAACAGCCAATTATCCTGTGTCCCCCTCCACATCGCTTAAGCTGGCAAATTTAGAATTTTCCTCCTGAGTACTATCCTTCAGATAGTCACTCAGTACTCTAGTCTGTTCCAGACAGGTTGGTCTCCTTAGACAATTTTGATTTTTGTATATTTAATTTTAAGATACTTTTCTCTTAGTTAATATTCTTATCTCCATATTTTACTTGTAACTGTGTTTATAATTTCAATTTTAATTTTGACTGTCTTTTTTTGTATTTATATATATATATATATATATATATATATATATATATATATATATATATATATATATATATATATATATATATATATATATGTGTGTGTGTGTGTGTGTGTGTGTGTGTGTGTGTGTGTGAGTGTGTGTGTATGTGTTTTTGTGTGTGCATGTACATAGCCACCCTAACTGAGCAACATTAAAAGAAGACGTAAAGCACATATGAATTACTTAAGGAATTGACTCGGTTAGGATGCCGTGCATTCAAGCTAGAAAACATATTAGAATTCTGGACAAGACTTGTTTTTATTATTTGTAAGATCGAAAGATATATGATCGAAGATGGTTTTATTTGAGGTAAGAAAAAGATTTTTTTTTTAAATTAGATAAAGGTTACTTTATTTTATTCAAATGTTAGGAATACATATAATCTCCTAATTGCGTGTATATATATATATATATATATATATATATATATATATATATATATATATATATATATATATATATATATATATATATATATATATATATATATATTCATACATACACACACACACACACACATATATATATATATATATATATATATATATATATATATATATATATATATATATATATATATATATATATATATATATATATATATATATATATATATACGCATATCATAGAATTTTACATAAATCAACGTCTTTTATAAAAAAAAATAGACTTGTTTTAACTATGATGCTATTTATACTAGACAACTTTAAAAGAATGATGACATATCAAAGAAAAAGTATATGGAAAGTTATCTTTAAAGAGAAATAAATCCGATCCACCATGAAAATAAAAATAAAAAAAATAAAAGTTATCTCCTCCATAAAATTCTGTCTCATTCTCATATATCAGCGTAATGGCAGTTTAATATCCAACCATTTGAAGCCGGGGGAAAGTGTCTTCGAAATAAACAGCATTTGAATTGTCATTCCCCAAAAGACCTGTGTCCCTTGCTCCCCTCAAGTCCTAGTGTCACTGCTGATATGTAAACTTAAACATTACAACTTTCAAGTTCACACATGGAACGTCATTGCGTCTGTATGCACAGGGTGTGATCCCTGGCGTGCTACCTCCCAAGTGGTTATCTTCTCACGCAAGAACTCTTTGTTTTATGCAATAAACACGACGAGGTTTTTTTTTTTTTTTTTTTTTTTTTTTTTTTTTTTTTTTTTTTTTAGCACCGTAAGGTTAATAGATACACAAGAGGCTTCTCAGAATGTTACGGCATTATTCCAAAGAATATTCACAAGGCCCATTGCTTCCAAACTTACTTAGATATTTTCTCCTTCGGCAAAACTCCCCAGACAAACTTCCTTTTTCCATGTACGAATTTTCCTTTTTGGTCAAACTAGCTGGGCAAACTTCTTTTTTTTCATATAAGAATGGTCAAACTTACTGGGCAAACTTCCTTTTTCCAAGTAAGGATTTTCCTCTTTGGCCGAACTAACTAGGGAAACTTCCTTTTTCCCAGTAAGAATTTTCCTCTTTGTCCAAACTAACTAGACAATCTTCCTTTTTCTATGTAGGAATTTTCCTCTTTGGCCAAACTTATTAGGCAAACTTTGTTTTTCCATATAGGTATTTTCCTCTCTGGCCAAACTATACAGGCACACTTCCTTTTTCCATGTAGGAATTTTCCTCTTTGGCCAAACTTATCAGGCAAACTTCCTTTTTCATATAGGTATTTTCCTCTCTGGCCAAACTATATAGGCACACTTCCTTTTTCCATGTAGGAATTTTCCTCTTTGGCCAGACTTATTAGGCAAACTTCCTTTTTCCATATAGGTATTATCCTCTCTGGCCAAACTATATAGGCACACTTCCTTTTTCCCTGTAGGAATTTTCCTCTTTGGCCAAACTAACTAGGCAAAGTTCCTTTTTCAATGTAGGAATTTTCCTCTCTGGCCAAACTATCTAGGTACACTTCCTTTTTCTCTGTAGGAAATTTTCTCTATGGCCAAACTAACTAGGCAAACCTCCTTTTTCCATGTAGGAATTTTCCTCCTTGGCCAAACTACCTTGGCAAAGTTTTTTTTTTTCCATGTAAGAATTTTCCTCTCTGGCCAAACTAACTAGGAAAACTTTCTTTCCCATGTAGGAATTTTCCTCTCTGGCCGAACTATCTAGGCACACTTCCTTTTTCTCCGTAGGAAATTTTCTGTTTGGCCAAACTAACTAGGAAAACCTCCTTTTTCCATGTAAGAATTTTTCTCCTTGACCAAACTAACTAGGCAAAGTTCATTTTGTCATGTAAGCATTTTCCTCTCTGGCTAAACTAATTAAGCTAACTTCCTTTTTCTATGTAGGAATTTTCCTCTTTGACCAAACTAACTAGTTAAACTTCCTTTTTCCATGTAGGAATTTTCCTCATTGGCCAAACTAACTAGGCAAAGTTCTTTTTTCCATATAGGAATTTTCCTCTCTGGCCAAACTATCTAGGCACAATTCCTTTTTCCTGTAGGAATTTTCCTCTTTGGCCAAACTAACTAGGCAAACTTCCTTTTTCTAAGTAGGAATTTTCTACTTTGGCCAAACTTAATAGGAAAACTTCCTTTTTCCCTGTAGAAATTTTCCTCTTTGGCCAAACTTACTAGGTGAACGTCCTTTTCCTTGTAGAAATTTTCCTCTCTGGCAAAACTAACTGGCAAACTTCCTTTTGCCAAGTAGGAATTTTCCTCTTTGGCCAAACTTACTAAGTAAACTTCCTTTTTCCATGTAGGTATTTTTCTCTCTGTCCAAACTATCAAGACACACTTCCTTCATCCCTGTTGGAGTTTCCTCTTTGGCCGAACTAACGAGGCAAACTTCCTTTTTCCGTATAGGAATTTTCCTCTCAGGCCAAACTATCTTGGCACACTTCATTTTTCCATTTAAGAATTTTCCTTTTTGGCCAAATTAACTAGGCAAACTTCCTTTTTCCATGTAGAAATTTTCCTCTTTGGCCAAACTTATTAGGGAAACTTCCTTTTTCCATATAGGTATTTTCCTCTCTGGCCAAACTATACAGGCACACTTCCTTTTTCCATGAGGGAATTTTCCTTTTTGGCCAAACTTATTAGGCAAACTTCCTTTTTCCATATAGGTATTTTCCTCTCTGGCCAAACTATATAGGCACACTTCCTTTTTCCATGTGGGAATTTTCTTCTTCGGCCAAACTTATTAGGCAAACTTCCTTTTTCCATATAGGTATTTTCCTCTCTGGCCAAACTATATAGGCCCACTTCCTTTTTCCCTGTAGGAATTTTCCTCTTTGGCCAAACTAACTAGGCAAAGTTCCTTTTTCAATGTAGGAATTTTCCTCTCTGGCCAAACTACCTAGGCAAAGTTTTTTTTTCATGTAAGAATTTTCCTCTCTTGCCAAACTAACTAGGCAAACTTTCTTTTCCATGTAGGAATTTTCCTCTCTGGCCAAACTATCTAGGCATACTTCCTTTTTCTCTGTAGGAAATTTTCTGTATGGCCAAACTAACTAGGAAAACCTCCTTTTTCCATGTAAGAATTTTCCTCCTTGACCAAACTAACTAGGCAAAGTTAATTTTTTCATGTAAGCATTTTCCTCTCTGGCCAAACTAATTAAGCTAACTTCCTTTTTCTATGTAGGAATTTTCCTCTTTGGCCAAACTAACTAGGCAAATTTCCGTTTTCCATGTAGGAATTTTCCTCTTTGGCCAAACTAACTAGGCAAAGTTCCTTTATCCATATATAAAATTTCCTCTATGGCCAAATTAACTAGTTAAACTTCCTTTTTCCATGTAGGAATTTTCCTCATTGGCCAAACTAACTAGGCAAAGTTCCTTTTTCCATATAGGAATTTTCCTCTCTGGCCAAACTATCTAGGCACCATTTCTTTTTCCTGTAAGAATATTCCTCTTTGGCCAAACTAACTAGGCAAACTTCCTTTTTCTAAGTAGGAATTTTCCTCTTTGGCCAAACTTAATAGGAAAACTTCCTTTTTCCCTGTAGAAATTTTCCTCTTTGGCCAAATTTAGTAGGTAAACGTTCTTTTCCATGTAGAAATTTTCCTCTCTGGCAAAACTAACTGGCAAACTTCCTTTTGCCAAGTAGGAATTTTCCTCTTTGGCCAGACTTACTAGGTAAACTTCCTTTTCTCCATGTAGGAATTTTCCTCTCTGTCCAAAAAATCAAGACACACTTCCTTCATCCCTGTTGGAGTTTCCTCTTTGGCCGAACTAACGAAGCAACCTTCCTTTCTCCCTATAGGAATTTTCCTCTCAGGCCAAACTATCTAGGCACACTTCATTTTTCCATTTAAGAATTTTCCCTTTTGGCCAAATTAACTAGGCAAACTTCCTTTTTCCATGTAGAAATTTTCCTCTTTAGCCAAAGTAACTGGGCAAACTTCTTTTTTCCATGTAGGAATTTTCCTCATTGGCCTAACTAACTAAGCAAACTTCCTTTTTCCCTCTAGGAATTTTCCTCTCTGGCTAAACTATCAAGGCACACTTCCTTTTTCCCTGTAGGAATTTTCCTCTTTAGCCGAACTAACAAGGCAAACTTCTTGTTTCCATATAGGAATTTTCCTCTCTGGCCAAACTATCTAGGCACACTTCCTTTTTCCCTATAGGAATTCTCCTCTATGGCCAAACTTACTAGGCAAACTACCCTTTTCCATGTAGGAGTTTTCATCTCCGGCCAAACTATCTAGGCTAATTTCCTTTTTTACTGTTAGAATTTTCCTCTTTGGCCAAATAACTAGGCAAACTTCCCTTTTTCATGTAGTATTTCTCCTCTTTGGCCAAACTTACTAAGAAAACTTCTTTTTTTCCATGTAAGAATTTTCCTCTTTGGCCAAACTTACTAGGAAAACTCCTTTTTCCACGTAGGAATTTTCCTCTCTGGGCCAACTATCAGGGCAAACTTCCTTCTTACATGTAAGAATTTTCATCTTTGGCCAAACTAACTAGGCAAACTTAATTTTTCCATATAAGAGTTTTTCTCTCTGGTCAAACTAAACAGACAAGATTAATTTTTCCATAGAGATATTTTCCTGTTTGCCCAAAGTACACGGGCAAAATTAATATTTCCATGTAAGAATGTTCCTTTCTTGCCAAAATAACCAGACAAACTTCCTTTTCCATGTATATATTTTACTCTCTGGCCTAACTAACCAGGAAAACTTCTGTTTTCTATATAGATATCTTCCTTTTTGGCCAAACTACCATGGGAAACTTCCTTTTTTCCGTGTAGGTATTTCCCTCTTTGACCAAACAGCCAAGAGAAACTTCCTTTTTCCATATAGGAATTTTCCTCTCTGACCAAACTACCCAGGCAAACTTCCTGTTTCCCAGATGGTGTTTTCCTTTCTGACTATATTACCCTTGTGAAGTTCCTTTTTGCATATAGGTAATTTCTTTCCTGGCCATACTAACCATGAAAAGTTCCTTTTCCATGTAGGTATTTTCCTCTCTGACCAAACTACCCAGGCTAACTTCCTATTTCCATGAAGGTATTTTCCTCTCCAGCTAAACTACCACGCTAAACTTCCCATTATTATTAAGGTATTTTCCTCTCTGTTCAAAGTACACAGGAAAACTTCCTATCTCCAGGATGGTATCTTCTTCTCAGGCCAAATTACTCAGGCGAACTTTTTATTTCTATGCAGGTACTTTCCTTAGGACCAACTAAAGTACTTTTGAAACAGTCAAATCGATAAAGAACTAAAACATACACGGGAGACTGAGGTTCTCTGCAGTGTCACAGAATGCAGTAGACACAACTCATCACGCTAACAGAAAACTGCAGAACACGTATCTCTGTTTTCCCCTCTCCTTCTCCTTTTCTGCCAGCGGTTGCAATTAATGCAATACACAGCAAAAATAAAAATAAAAAGTTAGGCGCCGAAGCACACCGTTGGGATGTGGGTGAAGGGACGCACTGGCAAGCGACGAGAAAAAATTGAATGTGGGTCCTAAGCGGGATTTCATTCGGTCGTGGATGCACTGACACACTTCGACTTTGGATCCATTTAGGCCTTTTTTTCTGACTGCATGACCAAATGTAATAACAGTTGGGACGTTGAATACTGAGTTGTATAATAAATGTGAATTATTCAAAAGTAGGAGATAGTCATGTCAAATTGCTTGCAATAAACTGAAATGTTCTAGGCAAGGTCAAAGAGACTCTCATGTACGCAATAAAAAGATATGTTAGATAAAGGTAATATATATATATATATATATATATATATATATATATATATATATATATATATATATATATATATATATATATATATATATATATATATATATATATATATATATATATATATATATGCACAGAGAGAGAGAGAGAGAGAGAGAGAGAGAGAGAGAGAGAGAGAGAGAGAGAGAGAGAGAGAGAGAGAGAGAGAGAGAGAGAGAGAATCTTTTAGCGTGATGGCAAAGAATTGAATTTCTAAAGCGTGTGTCGGCTTTCACAACCTTTTTGTGTGTGTTTCAGACCATGTCCGTCCCTTCCACGACCTTATCTCTTTCCTCTTTGATCTACCTAATAGACCAAAAGTCATTGATCACTTTCACTGATGTTTTTTAGGAACCTCTGTGAAAAGAGTTCTTTCAGGCAGCGATCTGTTCACTTGTCTGGGTAGAAGTCATCCCAGGCAGCTGTCCTCTCACTGGTCTAAGGTTCGGGTTAAAAATGTTGAAGGGTGGTGTAAAACTGCAAAGTAAAATGCTGAATTTTGCAACATAAAACTAAGCCCACTGTTTGCAATATTTTCACTCAGTATAAAAAAAAAAAAATACATTTTGCATCCACTAATGGAGGATGGCGAGGCGTTGCGTTTGTACCATTGAGGAAAATTCTTTTTCGATGATTATCTCTCTGCTCAGTCATTTTCTGACATACAGTTTCCCGATGAATTTTCATAATGATGTTTGTATCAGTTGAAAACTAAATCCAAACTTTATTGAACAAAGTATATCACATATACTATTGTTTTCATTACTGTTTTTTCCTTATCTTTACAATAAAGGCAAATACTTGCTGTAGTCACCACAAAGATTTTGGGTGAGATAAGCCACATCCCCTGATGACGTAATAGCAAAGCACGTTGTGTCCAACGTAAGCATCTGTCACAATCCATCCCAATACAGTATCTAAACATTACTAACTTATAATCACTCAAGGGAATGTGTCGTAACGCTGTGAACGCGGGAGACAACATGATTTGCTGTGACGTCACCAGGGAGTGGGGCTTATTTCGCCTGGAATCTCTGCGACGACTAATAATAGAGGAATGGTTTTAATATTTCAAGGCGACATAATGTTTATTTTGTTGATATTTCTTAATGGAAAATTTATTTTTCAATTGATTACAGGAGGTTATATGTTAGAAGGAATAAATATAATATTGAGAGAAAAATTATATTATATGATATAGGGTGAAAGACCTATTAAACAATTAAAAACAAGAGATACCCAAAAATTTCTTATAGGATTTACTTGGGAAACATAACATTTGAATAACTGGCTATTGAAACAACTCCATAACCAGTTAAAACTGGATGTAATAAAACAAATCTTGAAATCCTTCAACCTTCTTGTGACTGTTATTATGAATAATTTTATTTTTATTCCTAACTAACATATACTCACTTGTATTCAAGTATAAATTAGGATTTGCAAATAAGATATAACAGCAAAAAACCTTATCTCGCCTTAAATCCGTAAAACATTTTCTTAATATCTAGTTAACTTTCCCTACAATATCATAAGTAAGTTTTCGGGGTTAATAAAATATTCATGATTTTCTTTTCTGCCCATCCCTACAAAATATAAGGTATCGTACGTAATAGGTTTGAAATTGTGGATTTATAAATTTTATTCAATAAAGGTTCTACTCCCTTTGAGCTGAGAGCAGACCTATGTGATAAAGATATCAGTAATGAAGAATGACGAGCCTCATTCGATTTTTAATTATGCATGATCAAATATAGTTCATATAGGTCATAGTCTGCTTATATAGTTTGTTATAAGATTGACAAATATTACAATGAATCTCTCTCTCTCTCTCTCTCTCTCTCTCTCTCTCTCTCTCTCTCTCTCTCTCTCTCTCTCTCTCTCTCTCTTCTCTTCATTAACACGGACATGACAATGATAAATGTGACACTTTTACGTTTAATATTGCAACACAACATATAAATAATGAAGAATATCCAGTGTGATTGCTGTTTCATCAACTAGAGAGTAATCTACAATTAGGAGATTATATCAATTCCTAACATTTGAATACAATAAAATAACCTTTATTTAATCTAAAAATAAACAACTTTTTATTACCTCAAATAAAACCATCTTCGATCATATATCTTTCGATCTTACAAATAACAAAAACAAGTCTTGTTCAGAATTCTAATATATTTTATAGCTTGAATATACGGCATCTTAACCGAGTCAATTTCTTAAGTATTCCATATTTGCTTTACGACTTTTTTTAATCTTGCTCAGTTAGGGTTGTTATGTACATGCACACACACAAACACATACACACTCACTCACACACACATACACACACACACACACACACACACACACACACACACATATATATATATATATATATATATATATATATATATATATATATATATATATATATATATATATATATATATAATGAAACGCAGCTGTTTCCAGTTCACTGCAGGACAAACACCTCAGATTTATCAATCCATGACTGGGGTTTGGCGAGTTTCAATCACCTCAATGGCCATCTGCAGATTATTGACTTTAGTCAGATCCTGCACATCAAACCAACCTAGTTTGACAACCCTTACTAGTCAGATTTATTAATCATAGCGATACGCAAACTTCTTCACCACATCAAGGCATCAGAAAGAGACGCATATATATATATATATATATATATATATATATATATATATATATATATATATATATATATATATATATATATATATATGTATGTATATATATATATATATATATATATATATATATATATATATATATATATATATATATATATATATATATATATATATATATATATATATATGTATGTATGTATGTATATATATATATATATATATATATATATATATATATATATATACATATTTTAATATATATATATATATATATATATATATATATATATATATATATATATATATATATATATATATATATATATATATATATATATATATATATATATATATATATATATATATATATATATATTTATTTATTTATTAACAAAGACGATTTCTCTAATTATATTTTATTATACTTTCTTAATCATTATTTTTTTTTTTTTCATTAAAGTCATATTTATGTTCTTGGATCGACTGTGATTATGAATAAAGTTTTTATCACAATAAAAGTGTTCATCATAGCAGAATAGCATTTGGTTTTTATACCAGAACAGACTCTGGAGGTATGGCGGTCTTAACGAGAAGCTTTCGTTGTATATCATATCAAGAATATCTTCATACGAGTTTCTCATATCATAAATCTCTATAAAATTTTACTGCTGCTGTAAAATGGGTGTAGCATTTTGAGTGTACGTTTATGGGTACTTCTGGTTTTGTGTGTGTACGCTTGTCAGTTACTGAGGTGTAGTACTTTTGAGTGTATGTATAAGTATATTCATGATTTTGAGTATGTTCGCTTGTCAATTTCTGTGCGGTATATCATTTTTTTTAGCTGGTAGGAATGAAAAATGAAATCAACTAGGAAGCTAGATATAGGAGAGAATTGTTGGGAAAGTTGAGTATTACTAAGGATATTGTAAAGAGATTTAACCACTACTTATTTATATAAAAGTAAATTTTTCCTTAATTTTATGTTTTATGTTTATTATCTTACATTATAATTATATAGTAAATTCTCCCAATTTAAATTCCCATAGACATATTATAGCTCCTCATATTGATTCAACACAAGTGCATACAGCTATGTCAGTATTGCTGCTTGAACTGAAAAACCCATAATATTTACTTTTTTATTTTCTTACTTCTGTCCTTTAAATAAAGTATCATTTGTTGAAGAAAAAAAGAACTCATTTAATGTGAAGCAAAAGCCCTTATTATTCATAAAAAAGTTTGAACATAAATATGGTAACATGAAGACAATTTTATTAAATGAGTCTTCTATGTTTGGTTTATCATTGTTTACCAAATATTATAATTTTTCATTCAACTGTATTTAATCCATTCATGTAAATTAAGTAGAACAGTGAATACAGCATGCAAGAACATTGGCTTGACTTTTTCCATTTCTTTGTAACTCAAGAAATGTTCTATTTGCTTGAAGAGCTGAAAGTCGAGTTAAGAAGCATATTAGCGAACAACATAAGAATCAAGTTATGGAATACCTGAAAAAACAGTTAAGTCAAAAACAAGGCAAATTGCA
>NC_090756.1:69951160-69968660 GCF_036898095.1 Palaemon carinicauda
GACAATATACCTATAATTTTTTTCTCCTTTTGGAATATTCTTGTCCTTCCTTTTATTCGTATTTACTATTCATTCGCAACATTTGAAGCGAATAGTTTTATGTCGGTTTATGGTCAACACACATTCATGATGGTTCGATAAAAATGCCTAATGTCTAGGAATTCATTCGCTAGCGATCAAACAGGGTTTGAATCTGTCTCGCTCAACCTGGAAATAATTTTCAATCGATCAATGGGGATTTATTTCTCCATTTATTACCTAGAAATTATTTCTCTATCGATCAGTTGAATTAATTCCCTATCGATCAGTTGGGAATTAAGTCTCTCTCGATCAGCTGGGAATCAGTCCTCCATCGATCAACTGGGAATTAATTCTCTATCAATCAACTGGGGTTTAATTCTCTATGCATCAACCTAGATTAATATTATATTGATCAACAAGGAATTAATTCTCCATTGATCACCTGGGAGGTATTTCTCTATCGATCAGTTGAATTAATTCTATATGGTTCAGTTGGCAATTAAGTCGCTCTTAATCTGCTGTGAATTAATTCTCGATTCATCAAGTGGGAATTTATTCTCCATAGATCAGCTGGGAATTAATTCTCTATCTATCAAAGGGATATTATTTCTCTAAGGATCAACTGGGAGTTAATTCTCTGTCGGTTAACTGTGGATTAATTCTCTATCGATGTATTTAGCCTAACCCACCTCTTCTGTCAACTCTCTTTAAACTGTTTACTTACTTATCACGCAGTAAGGGTTTGCCAGGAATTCCTATGTCAAACTGTACATGGGATTGTTTGTTTATATATATATATATATATATATATATATATATATATATATATATATATATATATATATATATATATATATATATATGTATATATAAATATATATATATATATATATATATATATATATATATATATATATATATATATATATATATATATATATATATATATATATATATATATATATATATATATATATATATATGTACATATATATAATTTATATATATATATATATATATATATATATATATATATATATATATATATATATATATATATATATATATATATATATATATATATATATATATATATATATATATATATATATATATATATATATATATATATATATATATACATATATATATATATATATATATATATATATATATATATATATATATATATATATATATATATATATATATATATATATATATATATATATATATAACGGATTTTGGGCGAAGCGAAAAATCTATTTTTGGGTGAGATGGCCATGTCGTCCTGATGGAAGTTCCTATAGGGTAGCTTCCTAGGGTATATTACAACTACGGCGATATTCCCAGAGAATTTACCTTAAGGTACCAGAATTCTAACTCCTGGAGCGAGTATCCTTCGTGAAAGGGATATCGCGACATATCAGAGGACGTATTCTAGACACGTCACATGGCAATCTACATCCTGGACAGAGATTTCGTCTTGTAGGAGGTGATTGACGAGATACGAATTCGGGAAAGAAAAAGGGGGAGCCGCCCTCAAGGCTTCCCTATCCCCCGATTCGTATGCGTGCCTGGCGCCAATCCTGGCGCCATCTGTATTCCTTGTAGCGTACACGAGGTGCTACAGATACTGTATGTAGGGAGGGGTCCTAAAGCCCTTTCTTAGAAAGGCAAGGGCGGGTCCATCAGGACGACATGGCCATCTCACCCAAAAATAGATTTTTCGCTTCGCTCAAAATCCGTTTTTTGGGCTCAAGCCATGTCGTCCTGATGGAAGTGTACCAGAGCATTACTGTATCTGTGGATTCTCAGAACGTGCTGTACTCCCCGGAGGTAATTTTTTCCCGGTCGACTAGACCTAGAGACCTAAGATGTTACCGTTATACATCTTTTCAACTAACTATAAACTATGTTAGAGCTTCCTGCCCCCTACAGGGAAGAGTCCTACTAGACTCTGGAAAAGTCTCGAAGAGTACATATATCTATGTATGAATACCAGGCAAGCTAATATAGTGGTCTCGCTCTATATTAAGTAAAGCATAGTTTGTAAAGGACCACTGCGTCAATATGAAATATAGACCAGTTTTCCGCACAATACTTGTATTGGACAAAGGTTTTATATCCGCATAGGAGGAAAACCAATGCAACATAGCTTGCATAAAAGAACAATTCTATTAGAATTATCCCAGATAAGGTACATAGAATGAATGCTCAATTATACCAATAAATTGACACTGGTGAAGGAGACGCAAGGTTCTCAAGAACCAGATTATTGACAGGCAATAAATAGACAGGTTAACCACAATTATATATATATATATATATATATATATATATATATATATATATATATATATATATATATATATATATATATATATATATATATATATATATATATATATATATATATATATATATATATATATATATATATATATATATATATATATATATAAGAAGAGGATAACCCAAAACTTTAAGCATAAGTATGATAGTAAACAGAGCTTGTTTGTCTGAAAGAAAAATCATTAGATGCCACTTTTAAGATACCGAGGTATCAAAGTCATAAAAGCCTGTATTACAAATCAATGACATTAGCGTTAGAAACGCTCGGCACACATGTCTGCACTTATGCTAGGTTCACCTTCGGAAATAGAACAGTCGGGATGGGCAACACAGTGCCCTCACTTAGTTTGTAGTACAGTATATAATTACACACTCACCCTGGAATTAATCGTCCCAATTAAGACCACTGTTCCTCGCAGAGTTAAACAGTAGGGTTAACACCGCAACACACTGCTACCACAGATCTCTTTTAGTTTCTCTACTTGCTTCGCATAGTGGCGAAAGAACACTCTGGAAGACTTCCAGCCAGTGTATGAACGGAGATGTTCAAAATCCATACAATTAAAAAAATTTAAGAATGAGGCAACTTTCCTCGGATCGTGACATGAAGGTGTATTGTCAGGATCCGCTCTGCGAATAAAATATGTGATTTTCGCTCTGAGTCGATTCAGAGATAAATTTGAGCCTGATGTTTCTCCCCTGAATAGTTGACCACCCTTGAAGTCTGAAGTTCTATGAAGATAGACCTTTAGGCATTCTACTGGACATAGAGATGCATCTTCTTTCAGAGGGCAGAAACTCCAGGGACCCCACCTGTTGGTGGGTAACTCATTCTTGGCGAGAAACGTAGGATCCGGAAACAGGTTCAGTTCTTCCCCAACCAGGAACTGAACACGACCTGCCTCTCTCGAGAGGCTACAATCTCACTAACCCTGGCCCCGGATACGAGTGCAAAATAGGAAAATAACTTTTTGTGTCAAATCCTTTAACGCACACTCTTTATTGCTCAACAGAGAAGCGAAATGAAGAACTTGTCTAAAGACCATGAAATGGGCTTTGGAGGTGCTGAAGGTCTAAGCCTAGCACAGGCTTTCGGGACTTTATTAAAGATCTCGTTACCTAGGTCGACCTGGAAGGCATATAGAATGGGTCTTGTCAAAGCAGACTTACACGCTGAAATCGTGTTCGCTGCCAACCCTTGACCATGGAGGTGGGGAAAAAAGATAAGCAGAAGTCTGTCAAGATCTCCTGCGGAATCTTCGCCTTGACAAAAGGCCACCCATTATCTCCAAGATGACTCATATTGCCTTCTAGTAGATTTGCATTTATATTCCTCAAGGAAGTCTATACTGGCTTTCGAAATCCCGAAACGCTTTCTCACCGCTAGGGAGAGAAAATCATGAACTGCAGGGTCCGGGTTTTCTGTAATGAAGCGCAGACAGTTGACTTCTGGACTCGCTGGGTCAGAACTGGATCTGGTAGTGGTACAAACTTCAGCTACAGTTCCAATGCCAGGAGGAACCACACGCTGTTCGGCCACTTGTGGGCCACTATTGCCGCTACCCTTTGAAGGATCTCAGTTTGTTGAGGACCCTCAACAGAAGGTTGTGAGGAGGGAACAGATAAATCTTGGACCATCTGTTCCATTCGAGGGACATCGCGTCCAATGTTTCCGCTAAGGGGTCCTCGTACGGGGCACGTACAGGGGTAACTTCTTGTTGTCTTTCGTCGCAAAGAGGTCTATCTGCAGTTCTGGGACTGATTCAGAATGAAGGAGAATGATCCTGCGTCTAAGGACCATTCCGACTCTATCGGTGTGAACCTGGATAGGGCGTCCGCTGTCACATTGCGGATTCCTTGAAGGTGAACTGCCGACAGGTACCACTTCTTCTTTTCCGCCAATCGGAAGACGGCCAACATCACCTGGTTGAGGGGTGGTGACCTCGATCCTTGTCGATTCAAGTATCTCACAACTACCTTGCTGTCTATTACCACTTTATGTGGAACGAATGACGCGGGGAGACTTTCTTTAGGGTAAGGAGCACTGCCCTAGCTTCTAGAAAGTTTTATGAGAAAGGTCTTGAATAGCCTGGACCAAGTCCCCTGGACTTTTTTCCGATGAGAGTGACCTCCCCATCCCTCCTTCGAGGCGTCTGAGTGAATCGTCACCGACGGGGGAGGTGGCTGAAGAAGAACCTGACTTCTTTAGATGTCTGGCTTGGGACCAAGGCCTGAGAAGAGTACTTAGCCGAAGCGGCTGGTCTTCTCAGATCTCTACACGCGTTTGATGCATAACTTCTCCAAACTCCGATTGCATCCTTTAGCTGTGCTCTTAGCACTGGGTCTGTCACGGAAGCAAACTGGAGAGAGCGCAGTACTCTCTCCTGCTCGTGTCTTGATATCCTTTCGGAATCTTGAAGTCTCTTGACAGAACCCGCTATCTCCTTCCTTTTCTTCGCCGGGGTGGAGAAATGGTGTGACAAAAGGTCCCAGTGGATCTTAGCCACTGGAACTTTTGAGATGGAGAAAGTCGAGACTTTTTCTGTTGGTCTTGAAGCCTAGGTACTCTAGGAACTGGATCACTTGACTGGAAGCTTACAAGCATTCTGTCTCGGATGCTGCCCACACCAACAAGTCGTCCAGGTAGGCTACTACCTGAATTTCCTTTAGGCGAAATTGTTTGAGAGCTACGCTCGCAAGCTTCGTAAAAATCCTTGGGGCTATGTTTAGCCCGAATGGCATGGCTCCGAAGGCGTATAGTCTTCGTTGTAGCCTGAACCCTAGGTAGGGGGAGAGTCGATGGCTAATTGGAATGTGTCAGTAGGCGTCTGACAAGTCTATAGAGACGGAATATGCCCTCTTGGGCAGTAAGGTCCTTATGTGTTGCAGTGTTAGCATTTTGAATTTGCAATTCACTATGAACTTGTTAAGTGGCGACAAGTCCAGAATGAC
Organism: Palaemon carinicauda; assembly: GCF_036898095.1. Lineage (NCBI taxonomy): Eukaryota > Metazoa > Arthropoda > Malacostraca > Decapoda > Palaemonidae > Palaemon > Palaemon carinicauda. The sequence goes on from NC_090756.1 coordinate 69,956,489, forward strand.
TCTGATCTTTTCCGAGTCTTTCTTGGGAACACAAAACAGCCTCCCTTAGAAATTGATGGGCTTCACCCTTTTTCTCCAACCGTTCTTGAACGTACTCCTCCATAACGGGGGTGGAGTGTTGGAAAAACCGAAGGTACGGGGGTGGAGTGCTGTACCAGCTCCCGCCCAGTCCATTCTTGAGTAGGCTGTGGGCCCAGGGATCGAAGGTCCACCGATCCCAAAATTTCAGAAGTCTCCCTCCTACCGGTATCACCTCACTTGGACTGCCGTCCTGAGGTCTTGCCTTCCTGACCACGACCACCCCTGAATCCTCTTCCCCTTGAGGGGCGTCTAGACGAGCCTCTGGCTGCTCCACTAGGCTTTGCTCGAAAGGAAGTAGACTGCCCTTCGAACGCTGGGGTGAATGCCGTGGACTGTGTCGACACGGCCTGGGGTACCCACTGAAAGGTGGTCGGGGTTTGTGCCACGATCTGGGGCACTGGGGGCAATGGAAATTGCAGTTGCTGTTGCTGTCTAAGAGGCTTGGCTGGCTGAGATGGTAGCCTAGTCCTCATAGTCTTCCTCTTTGGTTGAGGACCCTCATCCGGGGAAGACTTTCTATTGATAGCCAGGCCCCACTTCTGGAGAAGGTTTCTATTCTCCAAGGCGGCTTTATCAACAACTTCTTTGACCAAGTCGGTAGGGAAAAAGGTCTTTTCCCCAAATGTTGGAGGAGATTAGTTTCTTTAGCTCGTGCCTCACCGTAGCCGAGGTAAACACGAACTCCCTACAAGCTCTCCTTGCCTTGACGAAGCCATAAAGGTCCTTCGTCACTGTGGCCAGATGAGGCTTGGCCACTACCATAAACATTTCATGGACCTTGGGGTCACTTGCCATCGTCTCGAGAGTAGTCTGAAGAGACATTGAGGCAGTCAGTCTTTCTTTTGTATCGAACTCACTTCGCAAAAGAAAGTCAGACAGCTTAGGGAGGTCCTTGCCGAACTGACGTCCGGCAATAGCAGCCTCCAACTTTCCCACTGAGAACGTAAGATGGACGTCCTTCCAGTCTTTGTGGTCCATAGGCAGGGCCAGCGACAAGGGTTTACACTCCTCTAGGGAGGGGCAAGACTTGCCGGCCTCGATTGCTTTTAGTACAGCCAGAAACCCTTTCTGTAAAAGGGGGAAGGCTCTAGTAGGCGAGGACACAAAGGAAGGGAGCTTCCTATTCAATGCAGCTACCTTTGAGTTAGAGAAGCCCCTCTCTTTCATCGAAGATGGAAGTAGAGCTTGAGCCTTAGAATGGTCCATCACTATGACCTCCTTCGGCTCTGTCTCCTCCTTTGAAGCTGGTTCCTTCCTCAGCCGGACATAACAGTCCGGATATGATGCCTTGCTGGGCCAGAATTCCACCCTCCAGGGGAACTGAGCCCAGCTTATCCGAGATGACGATCTTTTCAGTCGTCATCGGCATGTGCTCAGCATACCTCCATGGGTTAGCATCTGAGCACAAGGGAAGGTCTTTCACATTGAGCTTTTTCTGGGGCCCATGTGATTCTGCAAGGCACTGCATTCGCAGTTCCATTGCAGCCGCCTTCTCCTGATTCTCCTTCTGCATTTGTTGGATCATTCCAACAATAGAAGAGAGGGCCTGTCCCAGCTCTACTGGGAGACCGGCCGATGTAGAGGGGCTTGAACTTCATCCTGGGCTTCTGCCAGGAGGTCTTCCTCCTGACACCCGTCCACATCAGACATCCTGTCATTTAGCTGGATGTCTTGCATCGCGACCGCGACTTCAGCATCCACCTGGATCTGAACTTAGGGGATCTCCTCTTGAGGCTGGGGAATCACTGCATCAGCTGATGCCTTAGGGAAAAGATACGCCCTCATCTTCTCACTTGGAAGATAAGGGCCAGAAGTGTTCTTTTGGAAGCCCCTTACCCAGGTACGAAGCTTCTTCCTAACTATTCAAATGTCTCATTAATCAGGTTAGTGCACACAGTACATACCTGAGGGTCCCAATACCGGAGATCATCCTTGGAGACAGCGTATGATGCGTGTCTCCTACAAAACTCATGTCCGCAGAGGTTCTTGCTGCTGACATTGCAGAAAGCACTTCCCCACTTCGGAGTGTCCTTCTGTAAAGAGAAGAAATTTCCATGAGTATCAAGTGAACTATGTATCACTGGATATGCATAGTATAGCATAACAATTCAGAAAGGAAAGACACACACTTGTGTTTCCCTCACAACCCATTGTTGCAGCCTTCCAGATAATAATATCAAAAATGGTTTATCTCTTCTAGAGTAACCAATGCAAGGTTTCCAGAGGAAACAGGTGGAGCTCACACCTAAGCAATGATTTTAAAATCCCGGATAATAGACAGGGAAGAACTCAGCTTCCTATCTGAGGGCAACAGCAAAGGGATGTGCAAGAAAACACAATAGTGTTAGAAGATACAGTGCTGTACAAAACCTTTACTATAGTTTTCTTCTTACTGTATATGCTATACAGAAGAATACTAGTACAGTATAGGGGGATGTGTGCCGGCCTGCCTTTGCCGGCCGGCACACACCACAACTAGCTTTAAAGTATACTACTTAACAGCTATAGGGCGCAGCACTCTGGTTCAAATGCCTGTGCCGGTCAGCATCAACTGCCGGCCGGTAATAGCCAGTGTTGGCCGGCAATTTCTGCCGGCCAGCAACTACACAAGGTAGTACCCAGCTGCCGGCCACACTCTTGGTGACCGGCAGACAAGGACTGACATAAGCCGGCCGGCAAAGGTACAAGACCGATGCCAGCCGGCAGCAAAAGAACCAGAGGACTACACCTGCCCGGCTGCCGGCCTCATAGGCCGGCAGCCGGGACAGGTACAGCACTAGAAGAAAAATAGAATGGATGCCAGGATAAGAGTGTTCACAACCTCCAAGCCCGGCAACCGAAAGAGTGCATATAAGGAAGGGGAGAAACTAATTCAGGCTTCCTTGACCAATGCCGTCCGGCTCTGCCGGCAGGCATGGATAAGGGACCAAGAGAGGTCCGGGCAGCACTCGAAAACAAAAGACCCTTGCCGGCCAGCAGCTCTGCCGGCCGGCAATGGGCTGAGTCAATTCCACATCCCAACCTATACTAGGTCCAGAAGTAGAACGACGTACAGTACAGTAAGACCCCTGCCGGCCAGCTCTGCCGGCCGGCAAGGTACAGTACAGTAATGGCTAGGCCATTATGGAGATAGAGGGGGAAGGGACGAGAGGGTCCTGCCAACCTTGCTTTAGTGACAGATCACCCGTAGCCAAGAAACTTATCTTAGCCTAAGGGAGATCTAAGGGGAAAGGCCAGCAATACTTGCCAGCTTCCAGAGCACCAAAGCAAGGAAGGCGTTGCTACTCCCAAGGGAAGAACTTATCCTCCCCCGAGAACAGCAACAGGACTAGTCTGGTAGATCACAAAAAAAGGAATCATAACTACAGAAACCTTCAGTAGTGACCTAAGGGAGCTAAGCTCCCTTTGTATGTGTTAGGTCAGCGAGGGGGACTCTGCCCCAAGCCAGACAACACAGACTCAGACTAAAAACTCTGTTGTTCTGTCCCTCTTGAACCATAACTACAGGAACAGGAAGGTACAGTAACACCCTAGTATAGTTTTATCGAAAATAAATTCGGAAAAAAACACTTAGGGATAAGCCCAAGGCTTAAACAGAGGGAAAGGGATTGCATACCTTCTCCGAAGAAAAGAAAGCAACCGGGGAGTATGATAAAGTATACTAAGGCTCCATAAGCAATTAGCCTAGGCACCAAGAGAATCGATTACCTAATTCACCGAAACTCACACGTATACAATCTTGAAAATATTCCACACAGTCTAAAATGTATAAAATATAGCCTAAAGCTTCAATAAAATTTTAATTACACTCGGAAAAACCAAAATCATGCATGAAGTACTAGGACCAAACGACTACTATGAGATTCAGGGCCTCTGTAACACGGTTTTTTCGCAATAACTATTTTTCTCTGAATTTCATAAATATAACGCTTATTCAGAATGCACATTATATCTACACATAAATTTTGACTATATTCTGCATTGCGTAGGTTGAATAAATTTGGTACTTTATTAAGTAAAAGTGACGATTTTTGAAGACGGGCCAACTTACTCAGAGAAAAGGTTTCGAACGCACTCGTTACGTAACTTATGACGGCATTTCTTCTCTCTTTCTCGATCGATGATTGGTTATACGTAAGGCTATACCTCTGCCAACAATAACACAAAAGTGTAAATAAAAGCAAAGCAGTACACCTTTGTGAACTCTGAAACCTCTCCACTGAGAATTGTCATAATGAACAAACGAACAAAATATGTTAATAAATACAAAAACACTTCGATTATTAGTCTAACTCCCAGAATAAGTTTCCTAAGAAATTACAGTCTACTTTATAGGTCACAATCAGATATACAAGGTGTATGGATTAGTTGGTAATTTTCAAAAACATAGTAGACCAGCTTGATTTGATAACTGCTATATCCAATGTCCAGTAATTTTTATTTATTGTCTAGCTACCTACGTATTTACTGTAAAAAAGAAAAAAATAAATAAATAACTGGTACCATATTTTGGCTTTAAACCTTCACCAGTAATTATCGCCAGAATGATGACTTCACGAGGCTCCACCCACTTTGGCCTCGTTGTAATTCAGGATAACACTGAAGGCTATCATGGGCATTGTTGGATCAGAAAATTTAAATTCTGGCTATAAAAACTAATTTTTCGAGTAGTTGTAAGAAGTGGTAAATGATCCTCAAGGATCCCAGCAGTTGGCCTAAACATTTAATTCATGTATAGTACTGTTACGGCACTACTGCTACAGTACAGTAGTATTACTACGCTAGCACAAATAGCCCACCCACATTTATGTATCGTTCCGCCATTCATAAAGTCTTTGTCATATTCTTTCACTGTGCAATAAGCCATGGCCTCCTCAGAAATTAAGTTTAACTTTAGATGATAGGTTATTTCATTAAGCTGACAAATTATGGCAACTGGGTATGTTATTGCCGATGTTGAAGCTAAAGATAAAGTATGGTATCATTCCTTCATTGCATTATCATCTTTACTACTATTTGTTTTGCTACATGTAGTAATTATTTTAAAGGATAAATGAATTATGTTCACTTCACTTCTATAAATTCCCATTAGATGTACAAATAAAACTCCTAAAACTATTCAGGATTTATTTATAAAATGCAGTCATGCCCAAAACATAGCTAACACGGTTGGTCTGATGGAGATTTTAGCACAAAAATCTTATTTTAACAAAAATAGTTATATAAAGACTGTTTACATACAATCCCTCTCTTTCTCTCTCTTTTGGTGGCATAGTGAATAGTTAATAGAAATGTTCAAAAGCCTGAATGACATTACAAGTATTATAATCCTGTTACGCTAAATACAAATCAGACTATAAACATTGGATTTAAACTAGAAACTGAATAATTACCTATTCAGGCTATAGTAAATATGACCACGGGCTTTCTCTTGACTGTATAAAGTTGCAAGTCGTAAGACAAATGCAGTTTTGCAACCACGGGGGCAATTCCAAATCCTGTTAGACATTCTTGACTGTTATGGGTTTCAGAGCCGATGGAAGAAGTTGAATGGGTGTCTGGTGGATGGGCGGGGCAAAATTTTGTCAAAAGGTGTTTACATTGCTTACGTAGTGAATGTTTTCGACTCTTGGCTCGTTATCACTGGCCATAGCGTCGGCTAGATCATTTTTACTCTATAAAAATTAAAACTATTGTGTTTAGGTTATTGATAATGCTGACAAAATTTGTGTGTGGTTGTAAAATATACATATGTCAACTTTCAGCTACATCCGATGCTTTGTTAAGGAGCAAAGTCCAAAAAACCGTGTTACAGAGGCCCTGAATCTCATAGTAGGCTACATGGCCTAGCGTAGGCCAGAATGGCGAATACTTCGCCAAATAATACTAAGCTCGAAAGGAAATCCTATGTAATGCTAAATAGCTAAAATTTATTAAAGCAAAACAACCAGGAATGTTGCTCTGACTAACTAATTTATACCTAGCGAGCGACAGTGTCCAGGACACCTCTGGTAGGCTACGGCTCTTGTATCAAAGATTAATCCTATTAATCACTCAAAATTTTACCAAGAGCCTACATTTATACATAAAAGATATTATACTCAACTTATCAGAGGCCGACGAAGACGAAGAAGCCATGAAAAGTCGAATAAATCCAAGATTTGCGAGAAAAACAGGAAAAAACACCGAGTTGTTAAGCTAGGCAAAAAGGAATGCAGATGGCGCCAGGATTGGCGCCAGGCACGCATACAAATCGGGGGATAGGGAAGCCATGGGAGCGGCTCCCCCTTTTTCTTTCCCGAATTCGTATCTCGTCAATCACCTCCTACGAGACGAAATCTCTGTCCAGGATGTAGATTGCCATGTGACGTGTCTAGAATACGTCCTCTGATATGTTGCGATATCCCTTTCACGAGGGATACTCGCTCCAGGAGTTAGAATTCTGGTACCTTAAGGTAAATTCTCTGGGAATATCGCCGTAGTTGTAATATACCCTAGGAAGCTACCCTATAGCAACTTCCATCAGGACGACATGGCTTGAGCCCAAATATATATATATATATATATATATATATATATATATATATATATATATATATATATATATATATATATATATATATATATATATATATATATATATATATATATGTGTGTATGTGATATATATATATATATATATATATATATATATAATAATAATAATAATAATAATAATAATAATAATAATAATAATAATAATAATAATAATAATAATAATGATAATATTCAGAGGTTTCGATTCACCGCTAATATAACTTCACAGCAGATGGTGAAAAGCACAATGTTGGTCCATAATCGTGATCTTGATCTGTATCACCTCCAAAATTTCATGGTTTCTTCTGATGTATAATATTTGGTAAAAATCCAATGTGTCACTTAGTTTTGACGTAATCTAGAATCTGGATCCAGATCATCTCCAAAAGTTAATGTACTCGTCCATGACCTATGATCCTCTGTATATGCGATGATGATTTTTTTTCTTTTTAATAGAAATTCGTTATCTTGTTTTGAAATTATGCTTAATATGGCGAGACATGCAGATCCAGATTTCGAATCACCTCCAAAATTTAATAGATCATCTATGACCTAAGATCTATCTTCGATGAAAATTTCATCAAAATCCGTCTAATAGTTTTGACATAATCCTGTCCATAGATACAGACTCACGAATAATTGGATAAAGAAACAAATTTTTTTTTTATAACCACCTTAGCAGAGGTAATAATAATAACTTAATACAAATGAGAAGATTTGAACAAAGCACATAACCTAAAATCATTCTACATAACCAAAGACTTAACGGTCAGAAAATCATATATATTTACAATCAATAAATGGAATACTGAGAATTATTGACATGAACTCCATTGAATTCACTGTCATTCATCGTGAAGAAAAAGCTAACGTCCATTTCATGGATTCGACAAACGTTGTAAATTCTGACTCTTCATTCTTCAATGCAAGAGAGACATCCAAAGTATGATACGCGTTTCGAACACGATGGGTTCTAGGGAGACATGTTTGGCTCTGTTTATTCAAGAGCTGAGAGAGAGAGAGAGAGAGAGAGAGAGAGAGAGAGAGAGAGAGAGAGAGAGAGAGAGAGAGAAAGAGAGAGAGAGAGAAAGAGAGGGGTAGGGTGAGAAGAGGAGGGATTGACGAGCTAAGGAAATTTTAGTTGTATAGACAGAAATAGAAAGATCATAAACAGACGGGATTGGGAGGACTTGTCTGATGGCTTTATCCTGCAGTGGACTAGCAATGGCTAATGATGATGGTGACATATATTCATTAACATTAACTATTCTTTTTGTAAAGATAGTAGAAGTCACTTTTTTTCCTATTGCAAACTATGAGATAAAAGAGAAAAGAAAGGAAAAAAGTGAGAAATATAACGTGAATAGAAATTATGATGGCTCCCTCCCTCCTTACTGCCTCTAAACCCACCAAGTCTCCTCACCCCCAACAAAAAACCCTCTCTTGACAGTAAGTAATAAAGGTACAATAATCCCTACCAGAATTTGCGGCAGGAAAATAAAAAGGTGAGGGGACATTTTTCAGAATTCTGAAAGAATGAAGGCAAAGGTTTAGAGGGAAGGGAAGGAGGTGGGGGAGGGGGAGGGGAAGGGGAGGTAAAAGGAATACTTCAATAATGTCTTGATCATTGAAATATTTAAAGGAGTTTCAAAGTTATAAGTCTCACGAAAGAATTGGGAACACTTTCGCTCCCGTGACCAGACGACGATGGAAATATTGATTTTCTTTAAGTACTTCTTTGCTGTTATATTTATCGCATAGCTCGTCTTTTAGACTTGTGATTAAATTACTTTTCTTCCTTGGGGTGTTCCACTTTTATTGTGTAGAAATTAGAAATTAAAAGATATTGTTTTATGAAATATTGTAAGAACTAAATAAGTAAAACTTTATTATATATCATCATCATATCAGTCTTAGATAGTCTACTCCAAGACAAAGGCCTCAGACATATCCTTCTACTCTCATCTGTTTGTGGTCTTTCTGTCAGTCAATACCAACATAATTTCTTAGCTCGTAAATCCATCGTCTTCTCTTCCTTTCCATGTTTTGTTTGCATTCTCTTTGGACTCATTCTTAAATTATATATATATATATATATATATATATATATATATATATATATATATATATATATATATATATATATATATATATATATATATATATATATATATATATATATATATATATATATATCGTTGTTCACTTAGGGAGAGGTTAGATTTATTTTTCAGTAATTAATTGACATACGGATATCCTTGAAATTGAAACTCTTAAGTCAATGGTGAAAGCTTATTAACTTAAGTCTGAAAATGCCAAGGATTCCAAGGAAATGATTCCAAGGATTAAAGAGGAATGATTCCATTTATTCTAGAGGATTGATTCCAAGGATTCCAGAGGAATGATTCCCAGGATTACAGAGAAATGATTCTAATTATTCCAGAGGAAAGATTCCAATTATTCCAGAGGTAGGATTCCAAGGATTCCAGATGAATAATTCCAAGGATTCCAGAGGAATGATTTCAAGGATTAAAGAGGAATCATTACATTATTCTATGGGATTGATTCCATAGATTTCAGATGAATGATTCTAAGGATTGAAGAGGTATGATTCCAATTATTTTAGAGGATTGATTCAAACGATTCCAGAGGAATGATTCTAAGGCATCTAGAGGAATGATTCCAAGGTTTCCTGAGGAATGATTCCAAGGATTAAAGAAGAATGATTCCAATTATTCTAGCTAGAGTATTGATTCTAAGGATTCCAAGAGAATAATTCCAAGGATTACAAGGGAATTATTCCAATTATTCTAGAGGATTGATTCCAAGGATTCCAGAGGAATGATTCCAAGGATTATAGAGAAACGATTCCAATCATTCTACAGGATTGATTCCAAGGAATCCAGTGGAATAATTCCAAGGATTGCAGAGGAATGATTCCAATTATTCCAGAGGAATGATTCCTAGGATTCCAGAGGAATAATTCCAAGTATTCCATAAGAATGATTCCAGGGATTAAAGAGGAATTATTTCAATTATACTAGAGGACTGATTCCAATGATTCTAAAGGAGTGAATCCAGGGATTAAAGAAGACTGATTCCAATTATTTCAGAGGAAGGATTCCAAGGATTCCAGAGGAATAATGCCAAAGATTCCAGAGGAATGATTCCAGAGGTCCCAGAGGAATGATTCCATGGATTCTATGGGAAGTATTCCAAGGATTCCAGTGGGAGGATTTCATAGACTCAACAGTAATTATTTCAAGGATTTCAGGGAAATGATTCAAAGGATTTAAGGGAGATGAGTCCAAGGGTTCCAGAGTAATAATTCATATGATTCCAAGGATTCCAGAGGAATTATTCCAATGATTCCAGTGAAGTTATTCCAAGGATCCCAGAGAAATGATTCCAAGGGTTTCAGAATTAGAATTCCAAGTATTCCAGAAGAATAATTCTTAGGATCCAAGAAGAGTGATTCCAAGGAACACAGAAGAATTATTCCAAGAATTCCAGATGAATGATACCAAGCATTTCAGTGGAATGAGTCAAAATATTTCAGAGGAATAATTCCAAGGATTCCAGGGTAATGATTCCAAAGATTCCAGAAAAATTATTCTAAGGATTACAGAGGAACAATTCAAAGTACCCTGGAGGATGTATTCCTAGGGTTACAGAGGAGTGATTCCAAGTATTTCATAGGAATGATTCCAAGTATTTCATAGGAATGATTTCAAAGATTCCAGAGGAATTGTCCCAATGATTCCAGAGTAATTGTTGAAAGGATCACAGAGGAGGGATTCCAAAAAATCCATAGGAAGGATTCCAAGTATTTTAGAGGACTGATTCTAAATATTCCAAAGAATGATTGTTGGTATTCCACAGGAGGGATTCCAAGGATCACAATTGAATATTTCCAAACATTCCATTGAAATGATTCCATTGATTCAACAGTCATGGTTTCAAGGATTCAAGAGGAATGATTTTAAGGATTCCAGGGGAATAATTTCAAGTATTACAGAAAAATTATTCCAAGGATTGCAAAGAAATTTTTCTAAGAATTTCAGATGAATGATTACAAGGATTCCAGAGGAATAATTGTAATGATTTCAGAAGAATTATTGCAAGGTTTTCAGAGGAATGATTCCAGGGGGAATATTACTTTCCTGAATAGGGCAAAAGGTGAAAAGAAAAATATTACAGATTTACGCCTAATATATTTCATATGTATTCTTTACGACATGAGAAAGTATCAGAGGATGAGAATCATGAGCAAGAAATGATGTGGCCATGAGGACAGCTGTCCATTGTAACAGGTAACGATGTGTTTAGCCAAACAGAAACAGTTGGCAACGCTCTCTGTAAATCAAGGTCTCTAAGCTTGTGAATAGGTCATCAAAAGTATTTTTAAAAATTAATTTTACGAAGTGCAATGAAGAAAATAACTTTTTCCTATACAACACATCGTAGAATTAACACAAGCATAGAGACTTTGTTTTACAGGCAGCGTTGCCAACAGTTTCTCTTTTGCTAATCACAGCGTTACCCGCTACAATGAAAAGCTGTCAGACATCGCCTTAGCCTTCCGAGTGAAGTGTACCGGAATTGAAGAAGTCAGCGGTACAATGGTAAAGGGATGTAATATTTATCTAAAATAATTTTTAATTATATAATATTAGGATAAACGTCATTATTTCACAAAGCGATAATTTAATTTGAATCTTATTAACATCATGAATTAATACTATCCATATATACAATAAGTTTTCATTCAACACAAGTAAAACATATGAAATATTTTACACAAAACTGCTCATCCATCTTCAAATTTTCCTTTTTCTTGGAACAACATTCATCAACATCTCATAACTCAGGTATTATAAAAACAAAAATCCTAATTCATCTTCTTTGTTCTAAGAGTGTTTTTATTTATTTTTTTTTTTATTCCTATTTTTTGTTTTAGGCCTATTTGATCGATCAGAAAGTGAAAGGGGTATTTTTGTAAATAAAATATGATCTAGTTGATGTTAAATTTTTATCCTGGAATAATAGCTCTATTGTATTTACTGCATTAATGTTTATTTCTGCTCTTGTAGTTTATTTACTTGTTTCCTCTCCTCACTGGGCTATTTATCCCTGTTGGAGCCTTGGGCTTACACCATCCTGCTTAGCTACTACTACTACTACTACTACTACTACTACTACTACTACTACTACTACTACTACTAATAATAATAATAATAATAATAACAATAATAATAATAATAATAATAATAATAATAATAATAATAATAAAAATATGATCAAGATTAGATTTATTACATCTTAAGATAATAGTTATAAGTTTAACAGATTTAAATAATTTTAGAAACTTTTTCTATATTTTAAATTTATTCTAATGTTGGAATGAAATTTCCTATAGAATTAACAAAAATTATATTTCCTAGATAAAATGTTTCTGTATTTTTTTGCACGTTTTGTCACTTCAATTACTGAATAAAGAAAATAATTGTTGAAT
>NC_090756.1:69976160-69978660 GCF_036898095.1 Palaemon carinicauda
GAGGTGGTGACCTCGATCCTTGTCGATTCAAGTATCTCACAACTACCTCGCTGTCTATCACCAACCTTATGTGGATCGAGTGACGCGGGGAGACTTTCTTTAAGGTAAGGAGCACTGCCCTAGCTTCTAGAAAGTTTTATGTGAAAGATCTTGAATAGCTTGGACCAAGTCCCCTGGACTTTTTTCCCATGAGAGTGACCTCCCCACCCCTCTTTCGAGGCGTCTGAGTGAATCGTCACCGACGGGGGAGGTGGCTGAAGAAGAACCGACTTCTTTAGATGTCTGGCTTGGGACCAAGGCCTGAGAAGAGTACTTAGCCGATGCGTCTGGTCTTTTCAGATCTCTTCGCGCCTTTGATGCATAACTTCTCCAAACTCCGATTGCATCCTTTAGCTGTGCTCTTAGCACTGGGTCTGTCACCGAAGCAAACTGGAGAGAGCGCAGTACCTCTCCTGCTTGCGTCTTGATATCCTTTCGGAATCTAGAAGTCTCTTGACAGAACCCGCTATCTCCTTCCTTTTCTTCGCCGGGATGGAGAAACGGTGTGACAAAAGGTCCCAGTGGATTCCCAGCCACTGGAACTTTTGAGATGGAGAAAATCGAGACTTTTTCTGTTGATCTTGAAGCCTAGGTACTCTAGGAACTGGATCACTTGACTGGAAGCTTGCAAGCATTCTGTCTCGGATGCTGCCCACACCAACCAGTCGTCCAGGTAGGCTACTACCTGAATTCCCTTTAGGCGTAATTGTTTGAGAGCTACGCTCGCAAGCTTCGTAAAAATCCTTGGGGCTATGTTTAGCCCGAATGGCATGGCTCCGAAGGCGTATAGTCTTCGTTGTAGCCTGAACCCTAGGTAGGGGGAGAGTCTATGGCTAATTGGAATGTGCCAATAGGCGTCTGAAAAGTCTATAGGTACGGAATATGCCCTCTTGGGCAGTAAGGTCCTTATGTGTTGCAGTGTTAGCATTTTGAATTTGCAATTCACTATGAACTTGTTGAGTGGCGACAAGTCCAGAATGACTCTGAGCTTTTCCGAGTCTTTCTTGGGAACACAAAACAGCCTCCCTTAGAAATTGATGGGCTTCACCCTTCGGATCACCTTTTTTCTCCAACAGTTCTTGAACGTACTCCTCCATAACGGTGGTGAAGTGTTGGGAAAACCGAAGGCACGGGGGTTGAGTGCTGTACCATCTCCCGCCCAGTCCATTCTTGAGTAGGCTGTGGGCCCAGGGATCGAAGGTCCACCGATCCCGAAATTTCAGAAGTCTCCCTCCTACCGGTATCACCTCACTTGGACTGCCGTCCTGAGGTCTTGCCTTCCTGACCACGACCACCCCTGAATCCCCTTCCCCTTGAGGGGTGTCTAGACGAGCCTCTGGCTGCTCCTCTAGGCTTTGCTCGAAAGGAAGTCGACTGCCCTTCGAACGCTGGGGTGAATGCCGTGGACTGTGTCGACACGGCCTGGGGTACCCACTGAAAAGTGGTCGGGGTTTGTGCCACGATCTGGGGCACTGGGGGCAATGGCAATTGCAGTTGCTGTTGCTGTCTAAGAGGCTTGGCTGGCCGAGACGGTAGCCTAGTCCTCATAGTCTTCCTCTTTGGTTGAGGACCCTCATCCGGGGAAGACTTTCTTTTGATAGCCAGGCCCCACTTCTGGAGAAGGTTTCTATTCTTCTTTGACCAAGTTGGTAGGGAAAAGGTCTTTTCCCCAAATGTTGGAGAAGATTAGTTTCTTTGGCTCGTGCCTCACCGTAGCCGAGGTAAACACGAACTCCCTACAAGCTCTCCTTGCCTTGACGAAGCCATAAATGTCCTTCGTCACTGTGGCCAGATGAGACTTGGCCACTACCATGAACATTTCATGGACCTTGGGGTCACTTGCCATCGTCTCGAGAGTAGTCTGAAGAGACATTGAAGCAGTCAGTCTTTCTTTTGTATCGAACTCACTTCGCAAAAGAAAGTCAGACTGCTTAGGGAGGTCCTTGCCGAACTGACGTCCGGCAATATCAGCCTCCAACTTTCCAACTGAGAACGTAAGATGGACGTCCTTCCAGTCTTTGTGGTCCATAGGCAGGGCCAGCGACAAGGGTTTACACTCCTCTAGGGAGGGGCAAGACTTGCCGGCCTCGACTGCTTTAAGTACAGCCAGAAACCCTTTCTGTAAAAAGGGGAAGGCTCTAGTAGGCAAGGACACAAAGGAAGGGAGCTTCCTATTCAATGCGGCTACCTTTGAGTTAGAGAAGCCCCTCTCTTTCATCGAGGATGGAAGTAGAGCTTGAGCCTTAGCATGGTCCATCACTATGACCTCCTTCGGCTCTGTCTCCTCCTTTGAAGCTGGTTCCTTCCTCAGCCGGACATAACAGTCCGGATATGATGCCTTGCTGGGCCAGAATTCCACCTCCTCCAGGGGAACTGAGCCCAGCTTATCCGAGATGACGATCTTTCCAGTCGCCATCGGCATGTGCTCAGCATACCTCCATAGGTTAGCATCTGAGCACAA
>NC_090756.1:69986160-70006160 GCF_036898095.1 Palaemon carinicauda
GGATATTTTGAATACTTAAATATATTTATTATACGATTTATTAAGGTTTTAATTAATGTTTTCAAAAAACTCTTGCGATAAGGATTCATTAATTGAAATATTGTGGAGTCTATCTTTAGACACTCCAAGAACGTTAGCATGCAATATAGGAAATTGAGAAAGCTGACACTGAAGCAAATATAATCAGATGTCAAAGGGATGAACTTTAATAACATTTTATTATTATTATTATTATTACTATTATTATTATTATAATTATTATTATTATTATTATTATTATTATTATTATTATTATTGGAGGAGGGCGTGTAAGCTCGTTAAAGTAAAGATATTCCTCAAAATTTAAGGCTTTTGTCATTGTGCGTCAAGGAGAGACCATTTTTCAAAGGGAAAATAATTTTTCTTTTCCGTAATAAAGTTGAGAAAGAATTTATCAGATTCTCATAACTTTACAGAGCGTAGCCTCTATTCCCAAAGACAGAATATCTTGTTACAAGGTCTGAACTCAGCATGCTACATTTCGCTTATAAAGTATAATCTTACAAAATGCTTATAATAAATATTTATTACATTGGCGATCAGCGCATTACGCGTTTAAAGTTAAGTCATGAATGGCGGAGACAAGAGACAGTGATATTGCCATAGCAAGCAGGACAATTCCCTAGGGACTAACCATATATTCATATGATCGGTGTCCAAACCACAAATATACCAAATCTAGGACCATGAAGGGCCAGGCAATGGCTGCTGATGACTCAACAGGTGGACATATAGGCTCCCCTGAAATCCAACCTCCCATCTTCAATTCGAAAGAATGATGAGGTTAGATAAACTGAAGGAAGTATTAAGTTTGAGCTGGTCTCGAACCCCAGTCAGGTGATTGCTAGGCAGAGATGTTACCAATCACAACTCTAAAAAGGAGTCTTAACCTTTGATCAACATTTGAAAAAAAAATTATGACTTTTCATTTAAGCAAAATTTCTGAATCTTGCTTAGGATAACATTAAAAAAAATTCGCTTTTACATTCATTTTCTGAGATTTTGTATGGAAAGAGAGGAAAGTTATCATTAGAGTGGTTTTTCAAACTATCGAAACATTAAATATTATTTTTATTATTACTGAAGAATAATCTAAAAAATAGTGAGCAAATACCATACAATTTTGAAAAGCAAATATAATATTATCATCAGTCATATATTGTATATAAAATTACATCAAAGTAATATAAAAAAGGTCTGGTTTTACAGACTAAAAGCTGTTATATATATATATATATATATATATATATATATATATATATATATATATATATATATATATATATATATATATATATATATATATATATATATATATACATATATATATATATATATATATATATATATATATATATATATATATATATATATATATATATATATATATATATATATATATATATATTGGTGTGGTATTGTTATAAACACAGATTGGTGTTTTATCTCATGTCTCTTCAATATGATATAGATTTGTTGGACGTGTATGTTACTTCTTCTAAAAAAGTATAGTTAAGTTAACTTTAAACAGTTTATTATTAACTCCACACTAGAGTATGGATGGTTTGGTCGGATGACCATTCCGTATGACAAGATTGATAGAACTGACAAAAATATAGGTTTTCGTAGATAACGTTGTATGAGATATCTCAGCATTTATTACAAATATGATTACACAAGATTACTACCGGAAGCCATCTGGTTCCGTGCAGAGACCAAGAGGTCAACTGCTTCTCCCGGGATACTTGTATTGTGTTAACGTTACATATAAAATGTTACCTATAAAATGATTTAGCTTGGTCTTGCTTTCGCACCATGTTATGACTTGACGCTCACACTCCATCTCCCCTATAATCCATCGGGTCATAGGTTTATAAACATATATGTATATCATATTAGCTCGGACAGCTACCTTCAAATATTTGAATAACAAAAAGTACGTTGAAAATATGTTTTCCTAGGAGTGTGACTGGATATATATATATATATATATATATATATATATATATATATATATATATATATATATATATATATATATATATATATATATATATATATATAAATATATATATATATATATAAATATATATATATATATATATATATATATATATATATATATATATATATATATATATATATATATATATATATATATATATATATATATATATATATATATATATATATATATATATATATATATATATATATATATATATATATATATATATATATTTATATAAATATATATATATATATATATATATATATATATATATATATATATATATATATATATATATATATATATATATATATATATATATATATATATATTTATAAGAGGAACTGGACAACGTTTTGATAACCTGAAATATTCCATTTCAAATCAAACGAACATATTTTCCAGGTTCCCCGAGCCTCGACCCGTGTCACTTCCAGATAACATCTAGTTTGACTAAAATACTTCCAGACTTTGGAAGGAACGGGAAAAGAGCTTGAATTAAAACTCAGCTTTATTTGATAAGTTTTTAGATTACAAAGCGAATGAAAGGTCTCGCTAGTAAGCTGTATATTATTATTATTATTATTATTATTATTATTATTATTATTGTTATTATTATTATTATTATTATTATTATTACTGGCTAAGTGTTTTATTTTCGTTGTTCATTGTTTCTCTTATAGTTTATATATATCCTTTTAACTCACTGGTCTATTTTTCTTTGTTGGAGTCCATGGGCTTGTAGCATCCTGCTTTTCCAACTAGGGTTATTAACTTCTAGCTTGATGCTTATGGAGGTGTAGACCCAAATGGTATTTTTCCTTTGTTTTTTATAAAGACAGCAGATTTCTTAGCTCCAAAGTTATCTGTTATTTTGCGCAAGTTAGCAAGAAGAGGAGCTTTTAGCACAAGTTGGAGAATTGGTAATGTTACTCCTCTATGTAAATGTGTTTGTGGTAGCTCAAGTCCCACTGATTACCTCCCAATTTCCATAACTCCCATATTATCTAAAGTTTTTGAACGTCTTCTGGCAAAACGTCTTAATAGGTTTGCTGAAAGTAATCATCTACTCCCTAGTTTGCAATTTGGTTTTCGTAAAGGCCTTGGAGCATGTGATGCCCTTCTTACAATCTCCAATGCTGTACAGAAATTCCTTGATTGTGGTCGGGAAGTTCGTATGATTGGCCTTGATTTTAGTGCTGCCTTTGACCGTGTTAATCATGAGGCCCTTGTTTTCAAACTGAAACAGTTGGGAGTGGGTGGGTCGTTTCTTAGCATTATTATTGATTTTTTAAGTAATAGATCTCAAAGAGTTGTTGTTGATGGACACCATAGTGATTATAGGAATGTGATATCCGGTGTTCCACAGGGTAGTGTTCTTGGCCCATTACTTTTCATACTATATACACATGACATGTGGTTTGGCCTAGAAAACAAGCTTGTTGCATATGCAGATGATGCTACTCTCTTTGCATCAATTCCATCCCCTGAATGTAGATCTAGGGTTGGTGAATCCCTTAATAGAGATTTAGCTAGAATTAGTACATGGTGCAAATTATGGGGTATGAAGTTGAATCCTAACAAAACTCAAAGTATGATTGTAAGTAGGTCAAGGACGGTGGTTCCTCAACATCCGGATCTCAGTATTGATAATGTTTCTTTAAATATGTATGACTCTTTCAAAATTTTAGGTGTGATTCTCGACAGTAAATTTACTTTTGAGAAACATATAAGGTCTGTGTCTTCTTCAATTTCACAAAAAATAGGCTTATTGAGAAAGTCTTTCAAGATTTTCGGTGATCAATCTATTCTGAAGAAGTGTTTTAATTCTTTCATTCTACCTTGTTTTGAGTATTGTTCTCCTGTCTGGTCTTCAGCTGCTGATTCTCATCTTAATTTGTTGGACAGAAACTTACGGTCTATTAAATTTCTTATTCCTGATCTAGATATTAATCTCTGGCACCGTCGTTCAATTAGTTCATTATGTATGTTGCATAAGATTTTTCACAACTCTGACCATCCTTTACATTCAGATCTCCCTGGACAATTTTATCCTGTTCGTAATACTAGGCAGGCAGTTAATTCTAATAGCCAGGCCTTCTCCATCACGAGGCTCAATACTACGCAGTACTCTAGAAGTTTTATTCCAGCTGTGACCAAGTTGTGGAATGATCTTCCTAATCGGGTGGTTGAATCAGTAGAACTTCAAAAGTTCAAAGTTGGAGCAAATGCTTTTTTGTTGACCAGACGGACATAGTCTTTTTATAGTTTATTTATGACATATTTGTTTTTGATGTTGTTAATAGTTTATTATATGACATGTCTGTTTTGACGTTGTTTCTTATTTTATAATGATTTATTGTTAATTTGTACTCTTCATTTATTTATTTCCTTATTTCCTTTCCTCACTGGGCTATTTTTCCCTGTTGGAGACCCTGGGCTTATAGCATCTTGCTTTTCCAACTAGGGTTGTAGCTTGGATAGTAATAATAATAATAATAGTCTCTTGGGCCCTGGTTCGATTTCCTGTCCGACCAAAAGTTATTATCTCTAAGTTGATTCTCCTTAGGACCTCGTGGTAGAGAGAATTCAGATATTAGGTGGTGTATAATATATAGCATATATGATTATGGAAAACACGTCTAAATGTGCAGAATTACCATATAGTATATATATATATATATATATATATATATATATATATATATATATATATATATATATATATATATATATATATATATATATATATATATATATATATATATATATATATATATATATACACACACATATATATATATATATATATATATATATATATATATATATATATATATATATATACATATATATATATATATATATATATATATATATATATATATATATATATATATATATATATATATATATATATATATATATATATATATATATATATATCTGTGTGTATATACATACACACACACACACACACACACATATATATATATATATATATATATATATATATATATATATATATATATATATATATATATATATATATATATATATATATATATATATATATATATATATATATATGTGTGTGTGTGTGTGTGTATGTATATACACACAGATATATATATATATATATATATATATATATATATATATATATATATATATATATATATATATGTGTGTGTGTGTGTGTGTGTGTATATATATATATATATATATATATATATATATATATATATATATATATATATATATATATATATATATATATACATATATATATATATATATATATATATATATATATATATATATATATATATATATATATATATATATATATATATATATATATATATATATATATATATATAACAGATAGAAACAATTCTTCGAAATGGAAGTAAAAATAATTTTATCAAAATTCATTTTACGATATTGGTAGACTAATTAAATATAAAGAATAACTGCTGAATATTCATAAACTGTCTTTTTGCGTATTTGTTCGTCAGTTTACTTCAATCCTCTTGTGAAAACTTGGGAACTCTTATATCAGTTCTATTTCACCTAGGTCTGGCGACTACTGTCCATTATTGTATATTGTAAATTAAACAAAACGAAAAATAGAGCATTTTTTAATTGAAGAGACGTGTTTCACCGAGTCAGTTTTTTTTTTTTTTTTTTTTTTTAATAGTCTGGTTTATTTCAATTTTTTTTTTTTTCAATATGAAGCCTTTCCTTTTAAAATTCGACAGACGGTGTTATAAATATCTCTAATTTCAGTCTCACCAGACACGATTTAATCACGTGTTTTACAGGTTTAAATGTCCCTTATGAATGGCAAAGGAGATGTACAGTGATAATATTCTGGCAGGAGAATGCCTTGGAGACTGACCAAATATGCATAGGATATGCACCAAAGCCCAACTCAACGTATGACCAGGGAATGCCAGTCAAAATTGCTGCTGATGACTCAGCAGGTAGAAATGTAGGCTTCCCCTGTCCCGATCGTTAGCTCACAAGGATGGTAAGGTTTTAGACACTACAAGATACTATCCTACTTGAGAGGGACTCGAACCCCAGTCCAACAAGCGTCCGGCAGGGATGCTTCCAATAGGCCCCACAATTTGCATTGAGCCTTTATCTTAATTGCAATATTATATATTCTTGATATCAAAAACCTTCATCTTAACTATGTTATTAAATTAATGAAGATTTTATGTTATCTTGGATACAGATAACAGTATTCCTTGGACAGTATCGATCTTTGATTGACATTATCAAAAAGAGTAGCAAATACTCTAGTTTTTGTGGCCTATAGGGGAGGAGATTAGAATAATCTGCTTTTAGTTCATATAAAGTCTTTGATAGTTGAAATTCCTCACTATATATAGTTTTTGTTTTTGTAATACATAAAGTCAAGTTTGGTTTTAAACGTAATAAACGGAACAGAGTAGGATTTTAAATGCTGACTTATAGTTCTTTTTATTTTCAATCCATTTGAAAAAATTTTCTTTGGAAAAAGTTTCCATCTTCTCCTCAGAACTACACAGAATAAAAACTTTTTTAATATACTTGCCTACAGTGGCAGGAAGGATTCGTAAATATGGAATTTCAGTATTACCAAAATAAGAAAAAAAATATAATCGGTACCGCTTACAGTCCTTCCTGCTGCCATAGTTATGATTGGCAAATTGTTGACTCCTCCTCTTTTTGTTGTTGACGAGGAACCGTCGAGACCTGTGAAAGTGTGAGAATTCAATAATAGCAGTCCAAGCAGTCTCAGCAGTCGAGGCAGTTATGACATTCCGGTCAGTCCGGGCGGTCCTGGCAGAGCATTAGTGCAGTGAGCTATCCTGTAGGACCCACCACTTACCCATCTGTCATTGAGCCCGTCTTCCCTCGTTAGTGTGAGCCTGTCCTTCTGGAGGATGCCTTGGACGATGCTCTAATAATGTTGTTAAGAATCAAGGGTCCCTCAAGAGGCATTTGTGAAGTATTCCTTTGGTTCCATAATTTGGACGGCGTAATTGGTGGCCACTTGGATGTACTTGGCCTCCTACGACTGATTCATTCATCATCGTCTCGACGTTCACCTACCTTAGTGCATAATTTCTGGAGAAAAGTCACGTTCTCTTTAGCAATGACTTCAATCCCTTCTTGCTCCGATGGACTATGGTGAGTACCAAGTATTTTTGTGGGAAAATACTGAATGGTAATCGTAGCAATTTCTTTGAGCCTTTGTCGCTGCCTATTAAAGTCCTTCCTATCTGCCATCGGTAGAGTACAGATATTCACGAATGTTTAATAGCTATAAAGGATTTCTCTTGTCCTTATAGTGGTTTGGCAACTCTACTGAAGGTTGTTCATGGGTTTATTGTACATAGTGGTAACCTACAATTTATCATTTCTGGATGAGTCAACATACGATTGTAAAAATCTCCTTTAATGCAAAGTTACAAGGATATAGTATTATTTCAGGATAGGATTATCCAGCCTTAATATGGTTGTCATACTTGTTTTTTCTTGTCTTGACCTACTTACAGTAAGGTAACAGTTTGCATATTCCTATGTATAAGTGCTTCTTGCCATATTATTCTCAACTATAAAATTCAAGTTGATCCTTAGGCTTCACCACTAACGTGCCATTTCTGTATTTCCCATCCAGGTATGGAGAAGCTGATTATTGAAGAGGAAGAGCAATGTGTCATGCACTAGACAAATTTGCAATAAATAATAAATTTAAACATTTCAAAGATGTGTGAATTGACTTCCTTTCAGTATTTTAAGTACCAGAGCTCATGGTGCCCAACGTGGGGCAACGCCGAAGGAAGTTGGATTCTCGCTATGCAGAATCCCATTATTTGTTGAAGGTAGCCGGATCCATTGTGTTGTGTGAACTGAATTTTTTCCCTTTCAGATTTATTACTTTAATATTATGTTTTCCCTTTTTAGGATCATTACATTAATATTTTCTCCTTTCTAGGATCATTAAATTAATATTTTTTTCCCTTTCTAGGACTATTACATTTATATTTCTCCTTTCTAGGATCATTATTTCTTGTATAGTTTAACAATGTCTGGTTTATCTCTGCATTTTGAACAAAGGAAAGTCATCTGCAACAAGATGACTGAATATCTTAACAGGTCCTACACATTCAATTCGCTTAGCCAAGGAAGAAAAATTATCTATCAAAGGTACTCTGGTAAATTATAACAATAAGTTAACTGACTTGGACAATGAGATTTGGGAAAAGAAATTTCCAGGGGATTCTGATAGTACAGATTTAGAGCTTGAAGGATTGCATAGATAAGATTGGAACCTGTTTACCTCTCTAGATATTTCCACGAGTACTCTTTGCTCTAGTAATGTTACCGATGTAGTCAGAAGTTTACTTAAACAACCTGTATCACCTCTTCCCAAGTTTCGTAGTTTAGAAGGTGAAGTTTTTTTTGAAGTTCATCACAGAATTTAAGGGAACTACTAAAGCTTTTAACTATCCCGATAAGGATTTGCTTTTATTACTTAAACAACAAGTTAAGGGTAGAGGAAAGGTTTTGTTAGGTTCCTTAGAAGCGGATAGGCAGCATTACGCTGATGCCAAAGAATTTCTCATTTCAGCATTTGCATCAGCCGATATTCGGAAGAATTCAGCCATTAAGAAAATTACTACTTTACATTTGAAAGATGGGGAAGACTCCTTTCTCTTTATTTCCGAACTCAGATCGGTATGTGAATCAGTGGAGACATTGAATATTAGTGTTGATGAGTTCATTAATTATTTTGCTTGGTATGGGCTGAATGATAGTTTCCAGTGTTATTCAATTCAGACTACAGGCAAGACTCACCCTTCCCTGAATGATATAAAGACAAACTTTTTTACAGCATGTGAGAGATACGAGAACGACAAAAAGGTCGCTAAAGGTACAGAGAGTAAAATCTCGCAGAATGTACAGGAGTATAAGGACTATTCTCGAAAAAAAGCGTTAAATTTAGCTGTAGAGGCAGTAATGAGTGATTCAGATTCCAGGTTTTCACCCAGCTGTTCTTTGTGTCTGAAAGTTGGTAACGCTAATAATTCTAATTTTATTTATGAAGGTTCAATGTTCCCTTCACCTACCAATAAGGTGTAAATTTTAAAATCTAAACACGGCTTTGTTGAGGGTGGTCAGTATAGTCATGAGTCTAGCAACTGTCATTTCACATTTAGAAGACGTTGTTTTAATTGCTGTGGTTGGCATATGAGTTATCTTTGCGATTCTGAGCCCTCCAAAGGCACCAGATCTAAACAATCTGATAAAGTAAATTTGGGAACACCACAAAAAGTAAACAGCGGTGTTGCCATTTTGTTGCACTCGTATGGAAACTCGGTATTACCCAAGTTTTCTTTCAGTATTGGCAGTGACATTTACAGAGGTTTAAAGGACAGTGGCTCACAAAACACCTTTATCACTAGTATGTTAGCTGAAGAGAAAAACCTTAAAACTATCAATTCGAATGTTAAACGTACGGTGAGTGGATTTAATATGAATAAAGAATATTATACTAAAATTGTAGAAGTGCCTGTGAAAATAGGTAGCTTATCCTTTATAATTTTTGGCTTAGTTGTACCTAATATTAATATTGCTTTAAAATTGCCTTTGCTTGGTAAAGTAATTGAAAGTTTTCAAAAACAGGTTATGAGGTTGGCTGATAACTTGTTAAATAAAAACACACTCGCACTATTGATAATATTAACCTCTTGTTAGGTACAGAGTTTTTAAAGTGTTTAGCAGGTACCAATGTAATTTTTGGTAACGTTGATCCTTCGTTATACATAGATTCTCATGATGGCATTTTATTGCAGGGTAATATCGATTTGATGTTGTAAAACATAATCTGCCTAAATGTAATCCCAGGAGTTTTGAATTCTGTATCTTACGGTAATGTTCGTTCGTTTTCTACGGTGCATGTTTGTAGTAGCTCGTTGTTATTAAAAATGAGAATAGATTTTCTCTCTGATGGTGACCAGGTCCACTGTTTTTAAGTGAATTGTTCTTTTTCAGTTATCAATGATAAAGGTAAACTAATGAAAGGCAATTGCAGCAGACCACTGAACAGATTTTAGAGTCTGAATGCAGTCATTTTTGGAATTATGATCAAAATGTGTATAATGATGAAAGTGTCGAGCTCAATAATCAGCTGGTCGAGTTTTCAATTAAAACCATACATCAGAGGGAGTCTGATGGACGAATTATAGTTCCTTTATTATGTAATGACAAAATCTCCCATTTGCAGTCTAAAAATTAAAGACTGTCTTAACTAATACTAAAGTCTAATTTTAGAAAACTTAAACAGAGCGATGGTCTTCTACAACTCGTTGATCAGACCATATGGGAAAATATTACCGCAAGAATTATTGAACCCATCCATGATCTTGATGTTTTTAAAGGTGAGAATACTCAATATTCCTTTCTGCCTCATATGCCAATATTTAAACCCGACAAAGACACCTCAAAGTGTAGGGTGGTCTTTTTATCGAATCCCAAAGACTCGGTAGACGGTAGTTCTTTGTCTCATAATCAGTGTATATATTCTGGACCTTCATTAAACCAAAAGCTATCTTCGTCATTTTTGAATCTGAGATTTGACAGGCAATTACATATTTTTGATCTTAAGAAAGCTTTCAATATGTTGGCTTTGACCGAAAGAGACCAGGCTAAACTTTTATTCTTTTGATTCAAGAATGTTGGCAAAGGTGATTTTTCATTAGTAGCTCTCAAGAATTTGAGATTACCTTTTGGTCTTCGATGCAGTCCTTTTTCACTATTGATGGCTCTTTATCATATTTTGATTTTGCAGCACTCTGAGGATCCTCGCATATCGGACTTGAAAAGTTCCATTTATTCGCTTATTTACATGGATAATGGGGCTATTACTGTTAATACTTCAGAGGAGTTGAAATGGTCGTGCCAACAGCTCCTCGTATTTTTAACCCTTATAGGTTTTATATTCAACAGGCTGTTAATAATGATATAGCCTTACAGACAGAAATAGACTGAGAGACCGAAGAGGTTACCCCTACCACCATTAAATTGTTTGGATTAACATGGGACAGGAATTCTGATGAAATTTTCACTAACCCTATATGCCTTGATTCAAGTGCCAAAACTAAGATGTTGATTTTACAAACTATTGCTTCTCAGTTTGATATTTTTTGCTTTAATTTGCCTTTGTTTAATCGCTGCGGATTATCTATGCATAAGCTACAGTGCCAGAAAATTTTAAACTAGGATAGAGTCTTGGCTACAGATTTGCAGCGAGAGTGGAGCAACATTTGCAAACAGATAGAGCTCCTCCTATAAGAGTTCAACGATCTGTAGGTCCTAGGGATGGTAAATATAACATTGTTGTGTTTTCAGATCCAAGTAGAAATATTCACGGTTGTATTATTTATTTGCAGCATATTGATACAGGCCATCTAAGTTTTATTCATGCCAAAAACAGACTGGTTAATAAACAGTTAAAGAATAAATTGATACCTTCCCTTGAACTAGATGCCGTCCACTTGCGTATTGAGTGTGCTCTGGATATTTACAAAGATTTATCTGGCCCGTCTTGCATAAGACCAATAGAAATTGAGAATATTATGGCCTATACAGATTCTCTTTGTACGTTACATTGGTTAAATTCTGCGTCTTTGAAGCTAGACAAATGAAATAAACATTCTCCCTTTGTTTTGAACAGAATTAAAAATATAGAGAGATTTTGTGAAATTTATCTTGTCAAGTTTAATTTCATTTCTGGCAAGAATAACCCTGCAGACTTAATTACTAGATGTGTATCGTATAATCAGCTCCTTAAATCATGTATTTTTACAGGCCCAGACATTAGCTTGACCAAAGTCCCTGAATTGTCGATTACTATCCCAGCATTTGAGGTCCCCACGGAGATTTATTCGTCTCCCTTAATTTGTGCTACCGAAAATTTAAACCACCTTTTTGATTTCGAAAGTTATTCTAGTTTAAGGAGACTTCTATTAGTTCATCGTAGAGTATTTTTGGCCTTACACAAGTGGAAATTAAAGGCAGGAATTCCTTGTTCTCCAGTTACTAACTAGTATGCCTCCTCTGAGTCATTTGTTACACGTTGAACAATGTAAGTATTCCCCTGAGGTATATTATTATTTTCAAACTGGTATGAATTCCAAGAAAGAGATTCATCCGATCATAACGCAGCTAAACTCGTTTATGGATGAACAGGGCATTTTAAGAGTGAAAAGTAAGTTCAAGAAGTGGAATTAAAATATTAACGGCAAATTTTCAATGCTATTACATCCAGACAATCATTTAACTAATTTGATTATTTGGGACGCACGTGTAAGATTGTTACATTCAGGTTGTTAATCTTTGTTAACTGAGCTTAGAAGGCATTACTATATTCCTAAAAATATTTCAGTTCTCCCGCGTTCATTGTCGAAGATTTAATAATCGTACCATAAAATTAAATCAAAATTCCTATAGAAACTTCCGATCAGATTCTCATACAGTTCCCTTTACAAATGTTTTTGTTGACTATTTAGGACCTTTCAACGTAAAAAATGAAAAGGTGACACAGAAAATATGGTTATTGTGCATAACTTGTACTTGGTCAAGGGTCATTAATCTAAAGGTCTGCAGAAGTTTGAATGTATCAGATTTTCTTAGAGCTTTCCAATTACATTGTTTTGAATCTGGCATACCCAGTTGTGTATCAGTGATTTAGAAACGCAGTTGGTAGCAAGTGCTAATATTATAAGCTTTTTCATTAATGACTCTCAGACTAGATTGTATTTTGAAGAAAACTGTGTGAAGCCTTTATCCTTTCAGCAATATTTTAAAGGTTGCAGTCAGCTGGGTTCTTTGGTCTAAGTATGTGTGAGGATGGTAAAACGATTAATCTCTGGAGCTATCAAAAACAATGTACTTTCATTTTATGATTTCGAGTTTCTTGTGTGTAATATCATACATCTCGTTAATAGACGCAAGATAACCTTTAAAGAGGCTCTAAGAGATGACTGCATTGATTAATTACCAGAGCCTATAACACCTGAACAGGTTATCATTGGATATGAGTTGACTTCACTAAATTTGATTCCCGAGTTACAGCCTTTTCCAGAGTATCCAGATTTTCATCCGGCCAATTGTCATATTTCAGATATTTCTAAAAATTATATAAAATTGTGTAAAGTCCGAGATTCATAGTTGGATACTTACTATAGTGAGTTTTTAGATACGCTAATTCATCCAGCTGTTGATAGAAAAAGTAGATAACGTCCCATCTCGCACAAACTGACAAAAGTACGAGATATCGTACTAATAAAGGAAGGATATACCAAAAGAAGTAATTATCCATTAGGAATAATTTTGAAGATTTTTGTTAATGATCTAGGTGAGGTTACCCATGCTTTGATCAAAAAGGGAAAAACCGGTCAGACCACCAACATTCATGTTTCTAACCTTATCCCCATGTTGGAGAACACCCATTTTTGTCCTGACAGTCTTTCCCCTGAACAAAATTTCTTGGATTAATCCTCGCGTCCCCGCGGGAAAGCTGCAGAAACCAGTAAGGCAAGGACAAGACAAATACTTCACTATTTCATTTTTTTTTAAATTTTAAATTTTACTTTATGCTCATGCATATTTTGTATATTTATTATTGGATGAATATTTTTTCTTTGGAAAAAGTTTCCATCATCTCCCCAAGACTATAGGGAATAAATAATTTTTTAATGTACTTGCCTACAGCGGCAGGAAGGATTCATAAATATGGAATTTCAGTATTACCAGAATAAGAAAAATAAATACTTGGCCCCGCTTACAGTCCTTCCTGCTGCCATAGTTATGATTGGCAAATAGTTGACTCCTCTTCTTTTTGTTGTTTAAGAGGAAACTTCGAGACCGGTGAATGCGTGAGAAGTCAGTACTAGCAGTCCAAGCAGTCTCAGCAGTCGAGGCAGTTCTGCCAGTGCGGTCAGTCCGGGTGGTCCTTGGTAGGACCCGCCACATAACCGTATGCCATTGAGCCCGTCTTCCATCGTCAGTGTGTGCCTGTCCTCCTGAAGGATGTCTTGGACGAGGTTCTGATATTGTTATTAAGAATCAAGGGTCCCTCAAGAGGCATTTGTTTAGTATTCCCTTGGTTCCATAATTTGGACGGCATAATTGGTGGCCACCTGAATGTACTCTGCCTCCTACGACTGATTTGTTCTTCATCGTCTCGACTTACACTCCCCTTAGTGGATGATTTGTGGAGAAAAGTCACATTATCGTAAAAGCATTGACTTCAATCCCTTCTAGCTCAGATGGACTACAGTAAGTGACGACTATTTTTGGGGGCAAATGCTGAATGGTAATTGTAGTAACCTCTTTGAGCCTTTGTCACGGCCTATTAAAGTCCTTCCTACCTGCCATAGATAGAGTACGGATATTCACGAATGTTTAATAGCTATAAAGGATTTCTCTTGTCCTTACAGTGGTTTGGCAACTCTACTGAATGTTGTTCTTGGGTTTATTGTACATAGTGGTAAGCTACTATTTGTCATTTCTGGATAAGTCAACATTAGATTTTAAGAATCTCCTTTAATGCAAAGTTACAAGTATATTGTATTATTTCAGGATAGGATTATCCAGCTATATGTTTGTCTTATTTGGTTTTTCTTGTCTTGACCTACTTACAGTAAGGTAACAGTTTTCATATTCCTATGTATAAGTGCTTCTTGCCATATTATTCTTACCTATATAATTAAAGTTAATTCTTAGGCTTTACCACTAACGTGCCATTTCTGTATTTCCCATCCAGGTATGGAGGAGAAGCTGATTATTGAAGAGGAAGAGCCTTGTGTTATGCACTTGACACATTTGTAATAAATAATAAATTCAAATATTTCAAAAGTGTATGAATTGACTTCCCTTTAGTATTTCAAGTACCTTAAAGGTGACTTCACAGTTTTTCAGCTCAAGGGTACACTTCGACACACTATTCTATTTCATTTCTCTTCCTTTTTTTATTTGAAATTTTCATAGTCTATATAAGAAAAATCTATCTTGATGTTGCTACTGTCCTTATAATATTTTATTTTGATTGTTCATAACTTCTCTTTTAGTTTATTTATTTCATTATTTCCTTACCTAACAGGGATATTTTTCCCTGTTGGAGTCTTGGGTCTTATATTATCCTGCTTTTCCACTTAGGTTTAAGTTTAACTTATGATAATAATAAAAATGATAATGATGATGATTATGATAATGATAATAATAATAATAATGGTAATAATAATAGTAATAATAATAGTAACAAATCCTTTTGTCTATCTAAGAGCCAAAGCTACATCGTAATCAAAACTTGTTCGCCATATGCAGAGACACAGACTCTGCATTTCATATATATTAGATTCGATGGGAAGTCTTTGTTGTTTGTGCTGTTATTTTATGGAGAATAATATGATACTATGTTTACAGAAACATAAAGTATGAAAATATATTCATGTCTTCTTAATTTCCATTAAAGTAAAGATATAGTCGAGTGTATTTCATGAAAATAAAAAACTGGACTGTCATTTCTGTTCATACTAAGTTGGATTGCAGCGAACTTTCAGACGAAAAATTCTCACCATCACCAATCTTCAATTAACTGATATACTGTAGTTTTAAGTATAAGAATAACGAGAAAAGCAGACACTATCATATATATATATATATATATATAACATGGTATCTCGGTTTAAGAGTTTAACTTATTCTGGGAAAGAGCTTCCCACCTAAAATACTCGTAAATATAAGGAAAATTAAGGAGAAATGAAGAAATTACATGAGAATATTCTCCACACCCATATACGCTCATTTTGATTGCCTTATAGGTAATTTAGTTTACAAATTGTAACTCCTAACATCAGAAATTAATATCATTGAATAAGAATGAATGTTTTTTGTCCACTTTGATAATTTAAAACCAGGTCAGTTTGCCATATTTAGTCAGGCCCGTTCAATAGTTAGCTACCAGAATTTTCTGAAGACTAAAAAATTAAAGGCACTAATTTATCATTAATAACCTCAAAAAGGAAGTATTTGTGTTGCTATATATTCATTACCACGCGGGCCAACTACAGATTGATGATAGTGGGATATCTTCGTTTAGCAACTTTGCTAATCTTGGCGATGCGCTAGCTTTTTTTACTGCGTTAAGGTATCCCGACTCAGAAAAGGGTGTATACATTATGTATTATATATGCATTTGTGAGTGTATACGTAAGCATTTGTATAGAGGCTTCTTTACTTTATTTCCCCGTTTGCACTAAAACATCTTTGCATAAAGCTGGTCGTTATCTCGATACTATAGAGAGAGAGAGAGAGAGAGAGAGAGAGAGAGAGAGAGAGAGAGAGATTATCTCTGGCCCCGTCCATCTGGTATCAAACTCGCCATGAAACCTTAGCGCAGTAATTTTCCTCTGAGATGCTTCATAAACCTCCACACCAGGGACACACACACTCTCTCTCTCTCTCTCTCTCTCTCTCTCTCTCTCTCTCTCTCTCTCTTTTGGTTCTGTTTTTAAAATATTCTATTTTAATCGTTCAACAATTCTTTTTTAGTTTATTTCATTATTTCGTATACTCACTGGGTTATTTTTCTTTGTTGGAACCCTTGGCCTATAACATTCTACTTTTCTATTAATAATAATAATAATAATAATAATAATAATAATAATAATAGCAGCATCAAATTACCGGTTCGTTACCTTTTTTTTTAGATATTTTTTCATATTTTATCTTTTAGATCTCTGTTCCAAATCAGCTTTTAAAACCGTGTTATTATTCCTATCGTCTGCCTCTTCCGTTCAGAGCTGTGCTTTCATCATGAAGACGTTTGATCAATCTCAGCTAATTTTTGTATGAAGTGAATTATTTTTTTTTATCTTATTTTCATTCACGTGTCCTTTTCTATATAAGGGTTTTTGTGTTTACTAGATGTTATCTATAAAAAAATATCACAATTATTTTGTTATTCTAAGCACCAAACACTAAGACTTAACTTTTTTGCCAATAAGTTGCCACAAATAGTAAAAAATTTTGTTATTCTAAATAAAAAAAAGTACTCCAACACTATAGTTTTAGTAATTCTAAATACCAAAAGAGACAGTTTATGCAATTATAAATAAAAAAAAATGCTACACCAAATCGCTATAAAAAAGTACTCAAATTCAGAATGTTCCTTCACCACACATGTTGTTTTTTGTCTTACCCTCTTAATGGAAACCCTATCAAACGCATCCACACACACACACCACACACACACATATATATATATATATATATATATATTCAACAAAATTGGCTCCATCTAATTCTTCAGTGACACTTCCATGAGGTTTCCCTTTACACTCAACAGCCAATATTCATCCCGACCATTCTTCTTGAGCTTTCCCTTTTCCTACATGGGAGGACATTCATCGGTACCCCCCCCCCCTCTCTCTCTCTCTCTCTCTCTCTCTCTCTCTCTCTCTCTCTGTCCGTTCAACCAATGCTAATCTCTTGCTCTGGAATTATTTAGCGATCCGTGTCAGACGGCGTTATTTGATCCTAACAGGAAATTCATTTTGTTTTGAGACATCAGCTGTTTTGTTTGATTGCCCATATCCACATTTTGGGAGCTATAAATTATTATTATTATTATTATTATTATTATTATTATTATTATTATTATTATTATTATTATTATCATTATTATCTAAGCTACATAACTATATGGAAAAAGGATGCTATAAGCAAAAGGGCTCCAACAGGGAAAAATAGTCCATTGAATAAAGGAAACAACGAAATAAATAAACTACTAGGGAATTATTGAACAATTAAAATAATACAATCTAAGAACATTGACAGCATTAAGGTAGATCTTTCATACATAAACTATAAAAAGACATCTGCCATCCTGTTAAATAAAAAAAACATTCGCTACATGTTTGAACTTTTGAAGTTTAGATCAAGTTCTCAATCCTACAATATGGAAGTCTGCTGTCAAGAATATTCTCCTCTTCTCTTGGTATACATTTAATTTCTCTATGAAATCTCTTGGAATTATCAAAATCATTGTCATATGAATAAAGTTA
Source organism: Palaemon carinicauda (assembly GCF_036898095.1). Classification (NCBI taxonomy): domain Eukaryota; kingdom Metazoa; phylum Arthropoda; class Malacostraca; order Decapoda; family Palaemonidae; genus Palaemon; species Palaemon carinicauda. Next base: position 70,004,341 of record NC_090756.1, read on the forward strand.
GTGCTTTATAACCTAAGATAGCTGTTTTACCAACATATAACTTTTGCCAAGGGATAATTGAAGTACATGGGATATTTGTGTTGATTATTTAGAAAGATTTGTAGTTTACCATTCCCCCTCCCCCACTCTCTCTCTCTCTCTCTCTCTCTCTCTCTCTCTCTCTCTCTCTCTCAAACTTTATTACCCATCATCCCTAACCAATTTGTTCCCTTCTACTGTTTTGGCTGTTATCTTAATCAATTTATAACTACAGGTTTTATGATGCCTAATGCCTGGGGAGATATGTGCATCACTTTAAAGCATCTTATCATTATAAAAAAAAAATTCTATACGAGAACGATCCATCATCCGATACTTGCATATGTATCTTTGTAAACAACAGGAAGATGATCCTAGTTTCTACGGTAGCAAACTTTATTATGCGGTCGAATGCCAAAGTAGGAGGATCTAAACAAGTAATAGGCCCTTTGCTACTGATCACCTAAAAATAGTGTTATCTACGACGACGACAAGTTATGTAGTAGTAGTAGTAGTAGTAGTAGTAGTAGTAAAGCTTTAAATGATTCTATTTATTAGCTTTTTCCTTGGACAGTTTTATCGGAAAGAAAAAGTTGAAAGCTTTTAGAAAGACTTATTAATAAGACATTATCTGTCCAATTGCCAATTCATTTCCTTATAACCCAAAAATATATACAAATATTTGTTAAAGGTATTTGATTTAGAGGTTTAAAGGACTCTGATAAATGGCGGAGTCAAGGGAGAGGACAATGTCATGGTGACTAACATTATGTCTACTTATTGAGACATTAACATCATTACCTGACCCCCTCTGGTCCCAATTTGAAGAGGGGTTTAGGTGCTTATCATGTGTATATCTGGAATCTAGGGAATTGCCACTGTCCCTGGACTCTGCCACTCATGAGTGACCTCTAAAATCTTTAAATGAAGTAAGTACTATAAAAAAGTTTAAGCTAATTTCTACTTTATCATTATTATTAGTTGGTTCAAAAATTACTATGTTTTTTCTATTACTTTGTGAAATCTATTTATTAAAATACACTACAGATATAAAAAAAATAATTTTTTAGGTAAATGAAGAAAAATTCCAAAAAAAGTTAGTTGAAACAAAAAACTGCAAAAACTCCTTTTTATTAATATATGAAATTTATATAATAGAATAAACAATAGATATAAAAATCAAGTAGACAGGCTTCAGTGATGAATAGTCCTCCGTCTGCCCATCTGCTATAGAACGAGATCCAGCAATTAGTTAAGGCTAAGCTAACGATTCTGTCCATGAAGCAGACTCCAGCAATTTTCCTCCTGTTTAGTCTCGACAGTTTTCCATTACAAACATTGGCTTCGTCGGAATCATGAATTCCTCCATCTCTTGGAATTGAAGATGAGGCAGAATACGATGAATTCTCTCTCTCTCTCTCTCTCTCTCTCTCTCTCTGTCTCTCTCTGTCTCTCTCTCTCTCTCTCTCTCTCTCTCTCTCTCTCTCTCTCTCTCTTTCTCTCTCTCTCTCTCTCTCTCTGTTATTTATTATACTGGCACTAGAGGCTTTTCCTTGTCAACACGTTTATCTCTCTCTCTCTCTCTCTCTCTCTCTCTCTCTGTTATTTATTATACTGGCACTAGAGGCTTTTCCTTGTCAACACGTTTATCTCTCTCTCTCTCTCTCTCTCTCTCTCTCTCTCTCGTATACTACACTGGCACTGTAGGCTTTTCCTTTTCAACGCTTGTATATATTTTCATTCACAAATTTGAACGCTTTTTGCCAATGCTGAATTTGAAATGAGCTCACGGAACATGTGAG
>NC_090756.1:70011160-70026160 GCF_036898095.1 Palaemon carinicauda
CGGCATTAAACAGTTACTAGAATATACGATAAAGATTTCTGGTACCGGTAGCTTATAATACTAAACTAATGCGGATAGCAATGAAATCTCTCTCTCTCTCTCTCTCTCTCTCTCTCTCTCTCTCTCTCTCTCTCTCTCTCTCTTAATAAATTACTTAAGAAAGATCTAAATTAATATTAGGACTGTTCTTAAAATAGTTCATCTTAATTAGTCATTACTTCTCCTCTCCTTGGTAATAGGCATATGTTAGTGAAACAGCTATTTATGGTTAAAAAGCACTTACTCAAATCATATGACAATGGTTTTGATAATTCTAAGAGATTTTATCGAGAAACTAAATGTATACGAAAAGAAGATGAGAATATTCTTGAAAGTAGATCTCCAAATTGTAGGAAATAGAACTAAATCGAAACTTCTAAAGTTTAAACTTGCAGCGATTGTTTTTATGTTGAATAGGCTGACATAAATCTCAATTTATAGTTTATGTATGAAAGAGCTATTTTGATGTTGCTGTTTTTAGAAACTTTTTACATTGATTGTTTATTATTTCTTTTGCTGTTTATTCCTTTACTTGTTTCCTTTCCTCAATGGAGTCTTTTCTTCCTTTTGAATCCTTGCGCTTATTGCATCATGCTTCTCCAACTAGGGTTATAGCTTAGAAAATAATAATAATAATAATAATAATAATAATAATAATAATAATAATAATAATAATAATAATTATAATAATAATAATAATAATAATAATAATAATAATAATAATAATAATAATAATAATAATAATAATAATAATAATAATAATGATATCTAGTTATCATTTAGAACTAAATGCATTATTCATCAATCTGTTAGATCTCTCCTTCAAATCAGCCTTTGAACCATCTCAGCATTTCTATAGTTTGCTTCTTCTCTTCTGAGCTCTGCTTTCGACATAAAGACTTATGATCAATCTCAGTTAATTGTAATAAAAGTTTACTTATTTGTATTTAATTTGACATTCATGGGTATTTTTCTATAAAAAGATTTTTTTTTTACTACTTGTCATCTGGGGAGAAAAAATATGCCAATTATTTTTTAACATTCTGAATTCCAAAAAACTATAGACAAATTTTTACTACTCAAAGCTCCAATACCTGATGTTCACTTTTTTGCTAATCTGAATTAAAAAGAAATAGGTTTTCTTTTCTTTTCTAAAGGAAAAAAATAGACTCCAATTTTTGGCTAATTTAGATAAAATAATTGGCAAATTTTTGCCTATCCTTTAATTCTAAAAAAACTGACTCCAATTTCTGCTACTCTAAATAAAAAAAGGAGACACATTTCTAGCTAGTCTAAATTACCGAAAAAAAATGCTATCTTAATTTAAATATAATACTCTTTTTTGAATAATCAGAATTCCCCAACCCCCAAACAATAATGAACTTTAATCCTAGTCCAGATTCCCGTAGTTCTTCCCACCGATCATGATGTTTACCGTCTTACCCTCTTAAAGCAAATTCCATCAAACACATCCACAAATATATCAAACAATATTGGCTCCATTCAATTCCTCAGTGTCACTTCCATCAGGTTTCCCTTTACACTTAACAGCCATTATTCATCCCGACCATTCTTCTTGAGCTTTCCCTTTTCTTACCTGGGAGGGCATTTCTCTCTCTCTCTCTCTCTCTCTCTCTCTCTCTCTCTCTCTCTCTGTTTAATCAATGGTAATATCTTATCTACCTATTTTTCATAGTTATATTCTGAAATGGTTTAGCGATCCGTCAGTTGGTTTGAGATATCAGGTGTGTTGATTGATTGTTCACATGCACAATTTAGGAGTTATCCATTATTATTATTATTATTATTATTATTATTATTATTATTATTATTATTATTATTATTATTATTATTATTATTATTATTAACTAAGCTACAACCTTAGTTGGAAAATCAGTATGCTATAAGCAAAAGGGCTTCAACAGGGAGAAATAGCCCAATAAGGAAAGGAAACAAACAAACAAATAAATAACAAGATAAGTAATGAATAATTAGAATAATACATTCTAACAACAATAACAACATTAAAACAAAGTCTTCATACATATACTATAAAAAAGTATTATGTCAACCTGTTTAAAATAAAAATATTTGCTGTAAGTTTGAACTTCTGAAGTTTAGATAAAGTTCTCACTCCGACAATTTGGAAGTATACTTTTAATAATATTCCCATCTTCTCTCTGTACACATTTAGTGTGTATAAAATCTCTTGAAATCATCAAAACTATTGTAATATGATTAAAGTTAATGTTCTATAACCTTGGATTGCCTTTTTTTCCAAAATTTATATTTTGCCAAGGGATGATTATAGTACATTGGATATATGTCTTGATTATTTAGCAAGATTTATAATTTATCTCTCTCTCTCTCTCTCTCTCTCTCTCTCTCTCTCTCTCTCTCTCTCTCTCTCTCTCTCTAAAACACTCAGACTTTATTACCCATCACTTCTGGCCAAGTGGTTCCCTTCTACTGTTTTGGCTGTTATCCTAATCAGTTTATATCTACAGGTATTAGGATAACTGATGTCTGGGAAGGTATGCACCTAACTTTAAAACGTCATATCATTTTGTATAAAAAAAATCCCATACGAGAAAGATTCAACATTCGATACTCGCTTATGTATCTTTGTAAACTTCAGAAAGATGATCCAAGTATACATGGTAGCCTAATGTATTATGCGGTCGAACGCCAAGGTAGGAGGATGTGGAGAAGTAATAGGCTTGCTGCTATTGATCACCTAAAAATAGGGCTATCTGGGATGACAACAAGTTATGTAGTAGTAGTAGTAGTAGTAGTAGTAGTAGTAGTAGTAGTAGTAGTAGTAGTAGTAGTAGTAGTAGTAGTAGTAAAGCTTTCCGTGCTTCTTTTGAATAGCTTTTTCTTGTACAGTTTCATCAAGAAGAAGAAGAAAAACTTAATAGCTTTAAGAAAGACTTATTATTAAGGTATTGCCTGTCTTATTGCTAATGCATTTTCCTAAAACCCAACCAAAATTCCAAATATTTGTTAAAGGTTTTTAATTTAAAGGTTTAAATGTGTGTCATGAATAGCAGAAACAAAGAGAGGATATTGCCCTAGAAACTGAACATATGTTTACCTTGTGAGTAATGAGCAGTCAGTGCCTGGCCCTCCTTAGTCCTAGCTTGAAGGGGGGGGGGGGGTGGCCTTACGCGCTGATCTCTTACCTCTGCCACTCCTTGAAGACCTTTAAAACCTTTAATCAAAGTCAAATTCCCCCCCAAAAAAGGGGAAACTAAATTCTACTTTATGAAGGCTTCGTAATAATTGATAAAAAAATACAATAACTGTTTGTGTTTTATTACTATAGGAAATATATATAATAAAGTACAAAAGGCACTAGAAAAATTGGAAGACCCAGCCCTACATGGCTGGGGACTATTAAGCCCGATGTAGATGATGGATGGAGAAGTATTGAATTTTTAAAGGCTCAAGACACAGACGTCCGGCGAAATCTAACCGAGGCCCTTTGCGTCAATAGGCGTAGGAGATGATGATGATGAAGATGATGATAAATTAAAAAAAAAAAAAAAAAAAAAAAAAAAAACCGGTTTGGGGTTAAGCGAAGTCTAATTCCCAAAGAAAAGGGAAATTAAATTCCACTTATCATTATTAATAGTTTCTTTAAAGACTTAGAATATTGTTGGTTTTAATTTATGAAATTTATGTAATAAAGTACAATATAGATATAAATAACAAGTACACAGCCATCAGTGATGATTAAGCCTCCGTCTGCCCATCTGCTATAGAACGAGATCCAGCCATCAGTTGAAGCTAAGCTAAAGTTTATGTACATGAAGCAGACTCCAGTGATTTCCCTCCGGCTTAGTCCCGACAGTTCTCCATTACCAACATTGGCTTCGGCGGATTCATGAATTCCTCCATCTGTTGGATTTGAAGATGAGGCCGAAAACGATGGATTTTTGTCGAATTTTGCATCTCTCTCTCTCTCTCTCTCTCTCTCTCTCTCTCTCTCTCTGTTGTTTATTATACCGGCACTGAAGGCTCTTCTTTGTCAACAAATGATTATTTCTCTCTCTCTCTCTCTCTATCTCTCTCTCTCTCTCTCTCTCTCTCTCTCTCTCTCTCTCTCTCTCTCTCTGTTGTTTACTATACTAGCACTAGAGGCTTTCCCTTGTTAACACATGTTATCTCTCTCTCTCTCTCTCTCTCTCTCTCTCTCTCTCTCTCTGTTGTTTATTATACTGGCACGGAAGGCTCTTCCTTGTCAACATATATTTATCTCTCTCTCTCTCTCTCTCTCTCTCTCTCTCTCTCTCGTTTACTACACTGGCACTGTAGGCTTTTCCTTTTCATCACTTGTGTATATTTTTATTGATAAATTTAAACCCTCCATACCAATGTTGAATAATAAATGAGCACACAGAAGATATGAAAAACAAAAAAAGTGTCTAAGGATTTATGATACTTTAACTGTCTTATGGAAAACAAAATCTATAAAATAAAACTTTTATTCTGACGAATTTGAAAAAAAAATGGAAAATAATCACAGCGGAATTTAATATTTTATTTAATAGGTGGAAGATATATATATATATATATATATATATATATATATATATAAACAATGAAAATAACAACCACGTGCCTAATCCCCTCCTGACCCACCCACTCCTACCCCTCTCCTACTTCCATCTATCATCCCATGGTCTTGTAATTATTGCAAATCAATACAATCCCTTTCTTGGTCAACCATGTTCCTTTCACTCCGGGTTTCTTCCCTTATAATGAATAATTTCTTTTTCCTTGACCCTGTTTGTTCTATTTACATTTCATGAAATGGTTTCATGAATATCCCTAAAGAAATGCTAAATAGCCTTTTAAAGGTTTAAAGGCCAGACATGAATGGCAGAGGCAAAGGAAGTTGACTATTGATAACTCAGCAGGTAGACATATAGGCTCCCGCAAACTCCCCAACAATAGCTGACAAGGATAGTGAGGTTGCAACTACCAAAGGAATTAACGAGTTTGTGCGGAACTCGAACCACTGTCCGGAGATCACCAAACAGAGCAGTTACCTATAGGCTACAATAACTTTTACATTTATGGGCATTATTAAGTCAAAAAGGAAATATCCATGTAAATATTTAAGCACTATTTAATAGAATTATAATCAACATATGATTCAGAGATATGAATTAGAATTTCAGTTTTATTAATAAAATGATTATCCAAGTTTTCATTACCTTTGTTATCATCAACTTTATTATGTCTCGACTTCTTTTTATCATTTATCATTATTATCGTTTCCATTATAATTATCAGGAATAGCTTATAATGAATATGTTCAATTATGATATTATATGGACATATCTTCGAATTCGATTACACACAAATTTGGTAAAAATCGTCGAATAATTAATTCCTCGATAATATATATATATATATATATATATATATATATATTGTATGTCAATAGATCTAACAACAATTTGTCTTGGCTTAATATTTTAAGGTTGACAGGCTACTCATGAATGACAGAAACAAGAGACAGTAATAATATCCAAGGAGGACACTGCCCCAGAGACTCACCACATTAACATATGATCAGCGCCAAAGCCCCCTCTTTATCCAGGCTAGGATCAGGGAGGGCCAGGAAATAGCTGCTAATTACACAACAGGTAGACCTATAGGTTCCCCATATCCCAATTGTTAGCTAACTAGGATGTTGAGGTTACAGATACTAAAAGAAACTATCGAGTCTGCGCAATACTCGATCGCCAGTCCGGTGAGCGCCAATCAGGCACACTTCCAGTAGGCCACCACAACCCAAAAATCATATATTATTTCTAAAATACTTTATATATATTCGATTATTATTATTACTAATAATAATAATAATAATAATAATAATAATAATAATAATAATAATAATAATATTATTATTATTATTATTATTATTATTATTATTATTATTATTATTATTATTATTATTACTATTTTATGCCTAGATACACTAGAACTAACGTAGCAGACACTGCTACTGCGGGAGATGAAAACGGAGGAGCAGTGTATAGCTTTGGCACAAGGTCTATATATACCAGGTCAGCCAATGCGCAGCTTAAGCTGACGTCAAGCTTCCCCGTCTCACACACGTGGGTAAACAAAACAAAGGATCGTTGCCTTAGTTAGCTACCTATAGAGGTAACATAAACAATAGGAGATGCTGTGCCCATTAGAAATAATATCAAAGGTAGAGGATGCAGGTTATGCCGTGGTAGCAGTTGTGCATGACATGGGTTCTACAAATCTCCGTATGTGGAAACACCTTAACATCGACCCTCTTGAAAATAAGATCTCTTTCAAAAATCCTGAGGCAGAAAGAGAAGCTTTAGTTTTCTCAGATGTTCCACATTTAATTAAATTAGTTAGACATAATTATATTGACTACGGTTTTTCCCTCAAGACTGGAGGGTGTATCTCAGATGATGGCATACGGGAAATGGTTATTAAAACCAAAACAGAATATTGGCTTGCATATAAGATTAATGAAATGCATTTAACTGTAACAGGTCTACAAAGACAACGAGCTAAATTAGCAGTTCAATTACTGTCTAGGTCATATGCCAACTCATTAAAATATTTAGGGGAAAAGGGACTGTTGAAGTGTCAAAACTGGAATCAAACATCTGATTTTATTCTTTTAATAAATGATTGGTTCATCGTAATGAATTCTTCCTCCATGTATGGAGAGTTTGGTAAAAGCAATGCTTTTGGTGTTGATGTAGAAAAACAAACAGGTACACTGCTCAAGGTAATCGAGGTAATGAATACTATGAGTTAAAAAATCCGAATAAAAAAAAGCCTTTTCCAGTTTCAGAAAGGAATAATTTTATCAGGTAAATCTACCATTGCTTTGTTTGATATGTTAAAAGGCTCTTATAGTATTGACTACCTAGTTACACAAAGACTAAATTAAGATTGCCTTAAACATTTCTTTGGGTGTATAAGGCAAATGGAGGGGCACTATGATCATCCTCATGCTATGAACTTAAAATTTCGGCTAAAAAAAAAAAAAAAAACTGTTACTAGGAAAGGAAATTAAGGTATTAATTGAAAAGTGTAATATCACCACTGTTGAAAAATCTCATGAATCAGCCAAAGACGATGATCTATAACGAAAGAAAGGGACATAGCGTTAGAAATATGCCTAACAACTCAGATATTCAATAATATAGATTTTGATTTAGAGAAAGATGTTTTTGACGAGGAAGAAGACCTTTTGAGAGCAAGTAAAGAAAGATATTGGGGGAGTAATTGAGGAAGAAGCTCTTAAATACATTGGTGGATATATTGTAAAGAAATTTTGTGTAAAATATCTTGAGCTAGGAAATAAGAATGAAGAAGTACTAAGGAATGATACTTGGATAGCATGCGTTAATCGAAGGGAATTACATGCACCTTCAAGTCAGTTTTTTTTTTTCACAGTTGTTGATAATGCGGGAGGTTTTTAATGCTGTACACGGGGAAGCTCTCATGAAGGGAATTTTTTTTTTTAAAAAAGCTTTATTTAGAATTAAAACAGTCTGGTATTGAAGTTCCTGACGATGTTATTGCTTTTTTTGTTAAGATATCGGTATATTTTCGAATGCGATATCTTAATAATTTGATAAAGTATAGAAAACCTCAGAGACAACCATACAGGGAGGCCCTAAAAAAAAAAATGAAAGTTGTAACTTAGCAAAATATTTTCAAAAGGTAAAATGTTGTTTTATTTACATTGACTGTGTGATAGAACTACGTTCTTAATGGGTCTCGCCAACACTAAGCCCCTTCAGATGACGTAGGTGCGCAGAAGAGGCTTAAAATCGGTACGCTGTCTGGCTGACCTGGTATATCTGGACCGTGCTCTGACAGTAAAAGCAGGAGGGTAAATTCTGCTGATAGTAAGTCGTGAGAGTGTAAGTGTTTGTGCGAGCTCGGAGAGACATTTAAGTAAGGTAACAGCTGTACCTGAGAAAGGAAAAATGTCCCCCCTCCCCCCCCCTCCCCGACACTTACGAGTATATCAGTGACCCCGTGTCGCCCTCTTCCAGAAGGAACCAAGGTCGTTGTTAAACCTCACGACAATTGGGCCCATATGATTTTTTTTAGAGGGCTTAGTGGAAATAAAAGAGAACAGAGCTGAAATAACGATAGTTAATTTGTCAAATAGAAGAATTATGTTATGAAGTGTTTCTGTGTGAATTAGAGTTATGCAAAATTGCCAAGAATGGGATGTTGGGAGCCACAACTCCAGCCCGCCCAGAAGAACGCCCTCAAAATTAGATTATGCAAGCGTGAAAACTATGTCTGTAAGAATATCAAACTGTAGTTAGATACATTGTCAATAATTATTCCGATGTAACAGCAATTGGAGATGAGCCATCCGGATTATTGATCGATTTCCCTCTAGCATTGAAACTGGGCAGGCGGAGCTGATCAGGTCAAGGCCTTATAAGGTATCCATTCTTTTCCAGGGAGAAATAGAAAGAGAAATGAATAAATTAAAGGAACAATGGATAATCGAGGAGAGTGAATCCCCCTGGGCTTCTCCAATTGTAGCTGTTAGGAAAAAGGGTGGCTCGGTAAGATTGTGTGTTGATTATAGGAAGTTGAATGCAATTACTAAGAATAATGCGTGTATATTGCCCTTGATCGACGAATTACTTGTGAAGGTATGTGATAGTAAATATTTTACAACTGTTGATTTAAAATCTGAATACTATCAAATACCCTTTCAGGAAGACAGTAAATGTAAAACGGCATTCATAGCTAACGATCAACTATTTCCATCTAATCTTCTTCCTTTCAGTGTTAAAAATGCTCCAAGTCATTTCTCTAAAGTAATGGTGGTGGTTTTGTCTCCCTTAATTGGCCATAATGTTCTTGTTTATTTAGACGATATCATAATTGCAGGGAAAATAATATTAATATTTATAAAGTTTTAGAAGCATTGCGAAGTAATGGTATGAAAATTAATTTGTCAAAGTGCAATTTTTTCTGTAAACAGGTCAAATTTTTAGGTCACATAATAACCTAGAAGGTATCCAACCCAGCCCCCAGTAAAATAACGGGTATTAGAGATCTCCCGAGGCCACGTAACTCTAAGGAAGACGGATGAGAGAGAGAAGAAAGAGAGAGAGAGAGAGAGAGGGAGAGAGACATAGAGACTGGGCGGCGAAGGTGAATATATGTGGATGGCCGAGGATATGACCACGGGTTCCAGAATGAATGCCTTGATGATGTAGTTTTTGATTAACTTGGGAGGTTGGGACATAAAAGAAATTCAAATTTTTTTTTATAAAATATCATATCTTACATAGTGCTTACAAGAAGATGGGAGAGGAATTTTGTGCACGGGTTGTTCTTTCTCCCTCTTTAATCAATCAGCAATCAACATTGTACATGCAAGTCTGTATGCAGGCATTTAGTGATTGATAGAACGCTAAAGAGAGCACATGAATCCTTCTTTTGGTTAGGAATGAAAAAATCTATAGAAAAATTATATAAACGGTTGTCATGCTTGTAACTGTTTCATAGAACATAAAAACACTGTACAGGAAGCCTGTGATTCCTATTAAATTTTATAGAGTGCATATGGATGTGGTAGGACCATTCCTTACTGGTTTAAGACAAGATAAGTATATATGTATATTTGTGGAGGCATTTACTCGGTACACTCATACTTCCGCAATGTTGGATTAATCTGCAAGTTCATTAGCCCAGGCGCTCTGCTCTTTCATTACTAGGTTTGGTGTCCAAAAAATTTTGATAAGTGATAAAGGTCTCGAGTTTAAAAATAAAGTGGAAAAATCGGTCACGGACTAACTGAAAATTTGAGACTTTTCAGTGACCGCATATAGGCCTTCAGCAAATGGATTAGTTGAATCACATAATAGGGAAGTAGTACGAATTTTACATTACTTAGTTGGCCCGCCATGATTCCTACATCTGAGCTTGCTTTGAACATTGCATATAATGCTTCGCTCATGGACACGCCTTTCTTGTTAGAGTATGGACAGGATCCTGTGTTACCATATTCGGAAACTCATTAATTCGAAACAATTGTCAAATTATTCAACTGAGCAATACCGGGTATATATATAAAATCTATTGAGGAAAGTAATGAACACCACTGAAATTTTTTTTGAAAAGAGCTAATGAAGAACACAGCTCAAAGTATGATGGTCAGTTCAAAACTGCCCCGGTAAAAGTATTTGTGGGCGATCGTGTGTATTTGAAATGATTACAACCTAGGAAACACAAACTAGAGCCAGCGTATTTGGGTCCATACCGAGTAAAGATGGTTAGATCTAACACAGTTGTGATACATAGCATTATTAATGGGCAGAGTGTCTAACATCATTAAGCACACATACATGTGGTGCCTGAAGAGGAAGTTTTCAAAAGTGTCCCTTCTTACCTCTGCATACGTGACATTCCTCGAGTTCATGAGTAGAAATTTTTCTTTTCTTTGCTATTGTTGTTGTTGTTTAAATAGACCTCATTTCTTCTTTCGACGTGTTTTAAATAAACTTGATGATAACAATGGGTTCTTACGTTGATGCTTAATCTATACGTAAAATGTGAAGATTTTGCTGAGTGTGGCAATAAGTATAACATAGCTGAGTGAACCTTAGAACAGTCAAAGGTTAAATAGGTCAGGTGAGATCTGTCAGGCAGATGCTGTATTATTCATGTATTTATATGATACCTATATATATATATATTATATAATATATATATATATATATATATAATATATATATTATATATATATATATATATATATACATATATATATATTATATATATATATATATATATATATATATATATATATATATATATATATATATATTTATATATATATACATACATATTATATGTATAATATATATATATATATATATATAATATATATATATATATATATATATATATATATATATGTGCTATATGTATAACACACACACCACACACCACACACATATATATATATATATATATATATATATATATATATATATATATATATATATATATATATATATATATGTGTGCTATATGTATAACACACACACACACACACACACACACACACACATATATATATATATATATATATATATATATATATATATATATATATATATATATATATATATATATATATATATATATATATATATATTTAATATATTTTATATTTATATACATATATATATAAATATATATATATATATATATATATATATATATATATATATATATATATATATATATATATATATATATATATATAAATATATACATACATACGTATATATAGATATATATATATATATATATATAATATATATATATATATATATATATATATATATATATATATATATATATATGTATATATATATATATATTTATATATATATATATATATATATATATATATATATATATATATTTATATATATATATATATATATATATATATATATATATATATACATATATATATATATATACGTATAAATATATATATCGTATATATAAATATATATATATATATATATATATATATATATATATATATATATATATATATATATATATATATATATATATATATATATATATTTTATATATATATATATATATATATATATATATATATATATATATATATATATTTATATATTTATATATACGATATATATATTTATATATATATATAGTATATATATATATATATATATATATATATATATATATATATATATATATATATATATATAATATATATATATATATATATATATATATATATATATATATATATATATATTTATATATACGATATATATATTTATACGTATATATATATATATATATTATATAATATATATATATATATATATATATATATATATATATATATATATATATATATATATATATTTATATATATATATATATATATAGTATATAATATATATATATATATATATATATATATATATATATATATATATATATATAATATATATATGTATCTCTCTCTCTCTCTCTCTCTCTCTCTCTCTCTCTCTCAAGATGCGTATGTACAACCCGAGCAAGGCTTGGAGAGACATCGCTGGACTCAGCAAAAATAAATTCCATGAGTTGGCGAAACAGGAGCTCGACCGTCTGATAACAGAGGTCACTAGTAACGTCAACCAATGTGATGGAAAAATATTCGCAGACATATTGAAACAATATGATCCAATAAACTGGAGCAAATCTGCGGAAAACATCAGCAAAATAATAGAAGAAATTCCAAAGAAAATCCAAGTGTTAAAGAGACTTATAAAGAAAGTCTACATCAATCAACACATTCCATCAAAGAACAATAAGAAATCCAATATGGTGAATATGCTGATTGATGCAATGGGAAAAAGAATGCCAAAAATGGTGTAATACATGTAAGATATGGTATTCCATTAATAATCCTCAACAATTGATTAGAAAATGTGATGCCTGTCATGTCCCAACACACCCCACATGTGCTGAAATACAGCAAAAAATAAAAAATAAAGACACAAAGGTATTCTGCTCAACATGCTTAGTCCTCTATAGAAAATATAAATAAGTCGAGACTAAATCTTCAAATAGTTGAAGATAAAGAAGAGGAAGAAGAAGAAACAGAAGAAGAAGAAGAAGAAAAAGAAGAAAATGAGAACAATGAACAGGATATGTGTAAGGATGCAGAAGAAATAATTGATATAACCTATGATGCCATCCAACAACATACTTATGAAGAAATAAATTACCAGATGGAAACAAATAATTGACCCAAGAGACTCTACCGGACCTACATAATTTTAGGGAAGAGCAAGAACAAGAAAAAATAGAAAAGAAGGATATAGTCTGCAATATGCTGAAAAGAGGGAATTGCAGATTTGACGAAAGATGCTACTACAAGCATCCAAAGATATGCCATAATTATGAAATATATGGTAAATGTGCGTAATTTAGACGGATATGGAGACGAATGCAGAGATCTCCATCCAAAAATATGCAAAAACCTAAAAGAAGGAAAAGGATGCATTTACAACAAAAAAATGTCGATATATGCATCCTGCAACCATGAATGAAAGTAAGAAAACTCAGCAAACTGAAAAGAAAAATGAAAGCAAAAAAGAAACAAAAAAAGAAACAAAAAAGCAGGCCGTGTATATACCACGCTTTGAACCAAGAGCCCCAAAATATGAGGCCTTTCAACCCAAAACCTGCACATTTAGAGCCCAACTACAAAGAATGCATCTATAATGCCAGGGGTTGGTGCAGATATGGGGACAGTTGCAGGTATACACACACAAATAAATATGAAGGCGAAAGAGCAAAAATAATAGAAAAGTTGGATTTTTTAATGGCAGAATTCCGGGAAATGAAGAAAAGAACAACATATCAGAACAGGAAGGAAGCATGGGAGAATCCATATTATTACCAATATTAAATAATGGGGATGAAACACAAACCATAATAGTAATGAATGCACAGGGTTTAGTCACGAGTAACTCTAAAAGGAAAATAGAGTTCTTAGAAGAACTAACCCAAATTGAAAAAATAGATATATTAAATATAAGTGAAAACATGGTATTCCCAAGAGACTGGCAGTGATGACCAGATAAAGGGTTTCCAAACTTATAGATCAGACAGAAAAAATAGGAATCAAGGGGGAACCGCAATATATGGAAGAGACATAAATCAAGGAAAAGTATGTAAAAAATACAGCAACACAGAATGTGAATTGATTGCGGTAGAGTTTGAATTTGAAAAACTAATGAATATTGTAGTTTACACACCCCCCAAACACTAAGGAGTTTGAACATAATAATAGAAAAAATAGATGATATATGTAGAAACCATAAAGACTGGAATAATACTCCTATCCGGAGATTTTAACTTTCCTTTCGTGGATTGGAAAGAACGGATAGAAGAAAGTGGTTGTATGTATACATATAAAAAAGATAGTAATAGTAGCGCAGGAAGATAAGAGGCAATTTGAAAAGCTTCAAGATATGCTATTAGAACATAATATGCAACAAATAAACCACATTCCAATAAGAAAGGAAAATGTCCTAGATCTAGTATTTGTGAATGAGGTGAATTATGTTAAAGAAATAATAGTGTATAACACGGGAATTTCAGACCACAATGTCATAGAATTGATAGTTCATTCCAAAGCAAGTGATCACAGAATTAATAAAAGCACAAAACTTTGGGAAGGATATGGAAAATATAACTTTTACAGTAAGAATATAAAATGGTCAGAAATAAATGAAGAACTGAATAAAGAATGGAAAAATTTATTTATAAGTGATAATATACAGGTAAATACGGATATACTGTACAAAATACTGGAGAAAATTATTGATAGATATGTACCGAAAAAAAAAAACAATAAACAAAAGACGTGCATACCAAGAGACAGAAGGATCTTATTTCAGAAAATTAAAAAGTGGAAGAAAAATCTTGCAAAAGAAAAAAAATGGGTGGAAAAATGAGGGAAATAAAAATGTAAGATAGAAAATGCAGAACAAAAGATTATACAGTCGAAAGAAAATGAAAAAAGGGACTTAGAAGAAAGGACACTTCAAAATATAAAAAGAAACCCCCAAAGTACTTTACTCCTATGCAAAAAAGATGAATAAAAGGAGAATAGAAATAGGCCCTCTAAGAATTGAAGGACGGCTAACGAATGAAAAAAAGGAAATATGCAACATATTAGCAGAAAAAATATAAAAGTGAGTTCACGCCAAGAATTGCAAATGAGAATAATAAAACAGAAATGAGAGAAGAAAATGTTGAATATCTAACGGATATATATATTAATGAAGCAGATATTGTCACGGCTATAAACGAAATTAAAAATGGATCGGTAGCCGGACCAGATGG
>NC_090756.1:70031160-70036160 GCF_036898095.1 Palaemon carinicauda
ATTTCAATAATCACTAAAGGTGTAAGGATCTAAAAGTCACTCATAAATGACAGAGATAAGGGACAATGACAGTGCCCTGGAAGGACAATGCCTTAGAGACTGACCGTATAAAAATACGATCATCGTCAGACCCCTCTCCATCGAGATAAGACGGGGGGGGGGGGGGAATGGCTACCCTTTAGCTTAACAGGAAGCTGAGGTTGCAAACGTTACAAAAAAAACTATCGAGCTTGTGCGCGACTAGAACTCCAGTCTGGCAGATCGCTAGACAACAACTCAAAAAGTTCATTTCTACAATAGACAGAAAATCTGAAAAGCCGAATTTTAATTTTAGTTGAGTAGCTAAACAAGGGATATTTCCATAATATTGATAATGATAGCACAAAATAACTCCGGCAACTTAAAACGTATTTACTTGTTTTAATTATCAAGAGGAACTTTATAAAAACTATTACGTAATTTAAATTTCAAGTCAGGTGTTAAGAATCTCCTCTTGAAGGTCGTTATACTAAAATGGGCAGGGGCAGTAGTGAAGAAGTTCTAAATCCAGACTTTTATTAGCATAACTGAACGTTAAAGCGATGATTAAGTTTTGTTTTCGCAATTATGGAGGTGTAATTTAGCCAGCCATAATATGTCTAAAAAGGCTGGCCTTTGAAATGTAAATTTCTTTTGATTCATTGAACTTAATGAGTTATAATGATATATCCTTTGATCAGATGAAGACACATATAGTCTAATAATTATATATATGATTACATTCATATGCTCTCTCTCTCTCTCTCTCTCTCTCTCTCTTCTCTCTCTCTCTCTCTCTCTCTCTCTCTTGAATCTACAATTAACAAATGGCCAAAAGGAAGAAGAGGATAAATATCTGTTTTCAAGTTTTGTATTTACTCTGTATCTGAGTACCTGATTTATCTAAGTTACCAAGATGTAATCATTGTAAATTCCATATGTCAAATTTAAGAAAAAAGAAGAAGAAGAAGAGAGAGAGAGAGAGAGAGAGAGAGAGAGAGAGAGAGAGAGAGAGAGAGAGAGAGAGAGAGAGAGAGAGAATCACCAACACATTTTCTTGTTATGAATTGCGCTATGGAATATGAATGAATGAAAACTTTGTCTCGAAAGGCGATGATTTTTTGTTAGTAATATTAGTAACCGCTGGATATCTTATCATTTAACATTTCCCCTATGGACCTTTACATAAGTTATTAATGCATTTTATTATCAATCAGATAATAATCATATTAATTAACAATCAATGTAGTATTCACCTCTTATTCATATTGAAGAGATTTGGCTAGTTTGCCAATATGATAGAGAACATGTCTCTCTCTCTCTCTCTCTCTCTCTCTCCTCTCTCTCTCTCTCTCTCTCTCTCTCTTTATATATATATATATATATATATATATATATATATATATATATATATAATATATATATATATATATATATATATATATACATCTATCTATTTATCTATCTATCTATCTATCTATCTATCTATATATATATATATATATATATATATATATATATATTATATATATATATATATATATATATATATATATATATATATATATAGATAGTGTTTACTACCCCATCGCTAGTTAGCAGGGGTAGGGAGGGGTAGCCTGCTACCCAACACCCCCCCCCCCCCCTCCCCCTCACATACAACAGTTTCGTAACTGACATACAAACCTTAGCTATTTAATAGGGATTATTATTTTTGGCGTAGCTGAAATGACAAGCCATTACAATTTAACGAGCGTTTACTACCCCACCGCTAGTTAGCGGGGGTAGGGAGGGTAGCCTGCTACCAACTCCCCCACCCCCATCACATACACCTGTGCTTGAGCTCACTTTGCTCTCGGCTCGGATGGTGGTCCAACGTGTCCGGTCTCACCCTCAGCCTCTCTGACAGTCATTAATGTGTTTCTGCTTTTTCTCCTAAAGGTTTGTGTGCAAAGTTGGCCTCTGCTAAAATGCGCAAATGTCCTCAATTACCCGACCGCCCTTGTAGTACATTTGTCTTTACTGTAGGGGCCAACGGTGTGAGAGTAGTAATTAATGTAGTGAGTGTAGGAGTGGTCTACCTCCCAGTGGAGAGGTTTTCTCGACGACGGAAGAAGAAGTCCAGGCGGGATATATGTCCTTCAAAGATTTCTTTGAAAGGAGAAAATCCCAAGGACTCTTCCTCCATTGCTCAAACCTCCTCCGAAGCTCCCAGGGGTAGCGTAGATCATGGTTCTGTTTCACGACCTTGAGGTTCGAGAGATGGCGTTGCCTCCCCTAGCGAGGCAGCTCCACCTCTTCCATCGGGGGAGGATTTAAATGTTAATATCAATGTAACCGATTTATTCCAGCTTTGGTCATCCTTGGGGCTCGAAGGTTCGCCCTCCAAGGAATCCTTGTTTGCCATCATCCGGTTGGGTGCCGCTGTCAAGCATTCGCCGACTTTGGCAGAGGTTGATCCTCTGTGTATTGTCGATGTTGCGGTGGCAGAGGTATCTGATGTGGTATCTCCTACCTCTGCAACTTCTCAACCTGCTGTACCTGAAGGCTTAGTTTCTCCCTCTGCCCAACCTTCAGGGGAGGAACTAAGTCCAACAGTCTCTCCTGCCGGTGATTCTCTTCCTCGGTGGAGTTCACTCACAGAGACTCCTCTTCGGGCGACTGCTGATGGTCAGCTTGCTGACCCAACGGCCCCCAGAGGGTGCATACGTCGTAAGGCTCGCCTTCCTCTTCACCGGAGAGGCCTTCTATCCCCTCATAAGGGTGTGAGGAGGCACCTCTTTGGTTCAACATCATCGTCACAGTCCGCTGCAGAGGAGCCTCGTCACCGATCCTCTGACTGTTCCTGCTACAACCCTGGACCTCTCTGCGGATCGTTCGTGATCCCCTTCGATGGAAGATCGTCCTGACAAAGGGCACGCCGACCTTCCACCCGTCAGACCTGCTGACCTGCCGTCGCCGTTCCTGGCTGCTGATGTGCAGTGGGAGCCAGCTAAACCTGTTTTTATAAAACAGGCAACGGTCCCTTCGGGGCAACAAGGGCGTACGCGCCAAATTAGCGCACACGCCCCTTACGCGCCATGCCAATCATGCGCGCCAACGTTCAGCTGACCTCTCTGAGGTTTCTGAGTTAGCGCAGGCGCTCTCCTACTGTTGCTGACATGGCGTGCCAGCACTCACCTGCACGCCAGAGTACACCTCCTGCCGATGTTCCTGATATAGCGCGCCAGCGCTCACCTGCGCCGCAAGTGCTCACCTGCGCGTCACTGCACGCCATACGCGTCAACATTCTCCTGCGGGCCAGCGCTCACCAAAGCGCCAGCGCTCACCAACGCGCCAGCGCTCCTCTTGCACGCCAGCGTTTGCCTGCACACCAGCGCTCTCTGCGTCAACGATCTCCTGCGTTCCACGATCTTCGGATCTGGGTGCAGTAGGGAAGTTTAAGGCTTCCCCCTACTTGCCAGCGCTCGCCAACGCGCCGTCGAGCTTCACCTGCGCGCCATCCCTCGCCAGCGTCCAATCGCGCGCAGTTATCTACACACGCCCCACGAGGATGCGCGCCCACGCCCATCGTCCACACCATTAATGCATCGCCAACCTGATGTGCGGTTGCATGAGGCGCGCCAACGTATGCAGGGTCCAACTACACGCCCTCAGCGCAAGAGATATCTCTCCTTCGCGCCGCGCCCATCGACATCTTCTAGAACGCACGATCCCTCGCCCGCACGGGCTCTTCATCCTGATCCTACGCGCCCGGGCGTGCGAGAACATTAACCCCCGCGCGTGCTAGCGTGCAATCCGCTTCCTGCACACGCTCCTATGTGCCGTTGCTCGCCCACGCGGCCGCGCGCCTCAACGTTCTCCTGCGTGACCACTGGTATTCCCTATCATGCGAGTGCCAGGGCGCTCCCCAGCGCAATCGTCAATATCCTCCTACGCGCGAGGCTGCAGAACAACGGGTGGCAAGGTCGCCATCACCACATCTCCTCCCCCCCCCTCCTGCAAGCACAGAACAGCGCGCTCGCCGGTAGAGGGGAAGGTTCCAGAAAGGTCCAGGGATATTTCTCTTTTGTATTCTTTTTCTTTGCATGTGAACCCCTCTATGGAAACTCCTACTAGGATCGGTCGATCCCTGTCCTTCGAAAGGGAATGTCTGACAGCGCAGCCGTCAGCCAGCAGCCTTGGTTTGGGGCACTGATCAGAGAGGTCGCACAGGCTTTTAAGCCTGTTTTCTCTGAGCTAGGCCACAAATCCTTGGCAGCATCTACTCCCCTGAAGAGAAATAGAGGAGTTTCGGACGCGGTGACTTCTCCGAGGACAAAGCTGTCCTCTCGTAAGCTTTCGAGGCAGGCCCCCTCGCCCCCCCCCTCCCCTAAGATTTTTTCTCCCTTCCCTTGGGACGACGATTTCTCGTCCTCCTGGGAGTCACGTGAGGTGAGAGAAACCCCACCTCCCGCTGAAAAGTCTTCTCGGGTAGGGGCGGAGAGGAGCCTACCTCCGTCGTTGTTGGAGTCCTGCATCCCTCCCAGGAGGGAGTCGAAGGACTCCAAGACAGTACCAAAGTCCTCGTCAAGACTTAGACCGGAACCAGCCAGTCACTCAGAGAATGTCTGCAAGTCTCCCCACGAAGAGCCTCTAGGGACAGGAGACTTTGCTGCTAGTCCTTCAAGAGGAGAGCTGCAGGAGTCAGAACATGCATTTGGGTAGGTTCTGACTCTTATGAGGACTCTCAATGGATTTTCTGACACAGAGATTCCTCCTCGAGAGGGCAATGACACGGTCTTGGACCGAGTATTTTGGACTCAAAAACCATCTGAGGCCACTGCAGCTTTGCCCTGGTCTAAAGGGGTTAAGAGTACCAAGGGGCAAGATAGCAGTCCAGCTCTCCGAGCTAGCCTCCTCCAGCCGATCCAGTGCCGGTAACAAGCTTCTCCCCCCTCCTTGTGTACAGCAGAGGAGGTATTTCGAGATCTTAGAGGAGC
>NC_090756.1:70046160-70061160 GCF_036898095.1 Palaemon carinicauda
GTCAATTCCTATGTTTTTATCATGCATAAATTGATTTTGGCATTAAGATAAACCTTGGAGTATACATTCACCAAAAAAGTTATTTTACAAAAATTATTTAAAAAATTTGTAGGGGTTATTAATTCACATTGCTAAGAATTAGAACCCTTAATATACAAAATACAATGCATGGATTTTTAAACCTAGCTTATACTTGTAGTGAACTTGTATCGATTAAATTGCTTTAATTTTTTATTTCTAGACTGGGTTCAGTCTGTTTAGGGTGCAGACATCTATGGTTATCGACGGATATATCCCTGATTATACACGATATCTTAGGATAGTCGTTCTGGGGGTTAGAACCCCGTGATAACTGACGGTAACTCTCTTGTAATATTACTCGCAGAAATATTATACAGTAAGAAGCTGCCGGAAGGAACTGTCATCAGGATGACATGGCTATCTCACCCCAAAATAGATTTTTCCTACGATAAAATCCGTTTTTTTTTTTTTTTGGTGTTGGTAAATTTGTTATGTTTACTAATAATAGTAATCATATTCAACTGTGGTTGACCTGTTACAAACTTTGCTCATCGTCATGTTTCGGTTGTGTTTGTTGATCATTTGATGTAACGTATAACCTTGGAATTTGGGGGTAGTTTGATTGTATGTTCAGCTGTATGTCAAATTCTGTAATATCTCATTCTGATATTTTATATAAACGTTTTATTATTCATCAAATCTAATTATGGCTTTTGAGTTGTGGGGTTTTATGTTATAGTTCTGCTATTTATCTTTATTTGTTATATTTGTAAATATTCATTGGTTGGTCACGTGACACATGTACCTGATGACCGCTTTTGAAACGAGAATATATGGAGTCTTAATTGTGAAGTTGTAGTGTCAATTTGTATATGTGGAATTGGGAGAATTTCAGATGCCTTTGCCAACAAAGATGACAGATAAATCAATTCCTCCCTTGAAGATCTTTGTCACAAACTGAAGAGGTGCAGGTCCTGTTTAGTGAGTTTGAGGATTCTTGTTCAGAGAATGGTACTTTTTGTTATTGGATAACCTACATGAAGTTGATCTCCATCCTCCTGAGGTCCACTCGGTCTCTTCATGAGGGAGACTGGGGCCTGTTCCTTACATAATTTTCTGAAATGCTGCCTTGGTTTAGATCTTTTGATTATTTCTATTACTCACGCTGATATGCATATGCTACCCAAAACTGCTCCAGAGGTGCACAGAGGCTTTGTTGCAGGAAACTTTTTAACAAAAGAAACAAAGCACAAGTTCAACCAAATACCTGAAGATCAGGCTATTCGAGGGCTGGTGGTGATTACAAAGACAGACACCGGCTGTGACAGATGGGGACTAACTTTTAATGAGAGAGCTCAGCTAACCAGAGATACTAAGACGATGTTCAATGTAGCGGGCAATGAGGAAGACAATGATGAGCATGAATTTGCATATCAAGATTTTGGTTCCATGAGAATGAAGCAAGATCAGGATAATGTGTAAAAGCTCATTGACTTGTTCAAGATTCATAATCCATTTGATCACAATTCCAGAGAACTGGTCTCTATTACAACAGGTGATATTGCAAGTGAAGTGGTTACGAATGACCTTCGGCATACTGAAGTTATACGGAAGCAGATTATATCAGAGTTTGTGGAGAAAAGGTTCACTAAGACAACAGGTTTTCACGACAGAATCAAATCATTGAATCTTAGAACATTTGAGAGCATGTACACTGTGGAAGTCAATGTCGGAAAGGAAAAAACTCTTGCACTAAAGGCTGACAGAAAACTACTCGTGCGTGTGATGACAGCAATGCAAGCAGGCAGAGATTTTGACATGAACAAAATGTTGGAGCAAGAGATTTGTGCAGTGCCACTTTCTCTGGCAATGTCTGATGGCAGACTGCATCTTCCTCAGAACAAAGCAGCCCTTGGCAAGATTCTCCAGCAAGACTTTGCCACATAATGTTATGCCTGAACCATTACAAACATGCAATGTCATTGATAGAATGGCCATGATCCAGACACTAGGAAATAGGATGAACGCTAAAACTCTCGGCAAATAGGCTGATGCTGTTGCTGATTATGTCAGTCACGTGTTTTCCAACAGTTGTTCTAGGACTGACCTTGCCTTCGACCAGTACAGGGAGAAAACAATAAAGTCAATAGCTCGAAGTCAGAGAGTACGAGGCAAGAAAGCAAATCAGACCAGATGTGCAAACAAAAAGTCAGTCCATGGGGCAGAGGGATAGATTCATCGCCGTAGATGAAAACAAAGCAAGCTTGGCTAATTTTTCATGCCTAGAGTTAGCAAACAAGTTCCATAAGCAAGAAGGAGGGGTGCTGGTATTGAATGGAGGATTCAGGGACCCTGCAAAAGTGTGGACATCATCTGCTGAGCATGAGGAGACGAACACTAGGATTCTTCTCCATGTGAAGGATGCAAGTGAACAGGGATATCCACAAACTATTGTTGTGAGCCGAGAAACTGATGTTCTTGTTCTCCTTCTGGCCTCTCAGCCACCGCTTAGCCACTTTCTCTGGATGAAAGCCGAAACACCTAAAAAGCAACACTTTGTTCCTGTTCATTCTATCAACATCACAGATTCGCAGAGAGCATCACTTCTCGCATTTCATGCTGTAACAGGTTCAGATAGTACAAGTCAGTTTGCTGGAATTAGAAAGTGCTCTTAATGGGCTATCTTCCAACAAAACTCACAGCTTCTACAGAATCTCGGCAAGGAAGATTTTCCAGATGAGAATGTGATTGCTGTTACAGAGTCCTTTGTCTGCAAGCCGTATGTTCCCAATAGCCAAGAAAACTCCATCCAGAAAGTCAGGTGAGATCTATTTCTTGGCTTGACCAAATCTATTGAGATTCTGCCTCCAACCCGTGATGCTTTGATTCTTCACACCAGGCGCGCACATTATCAGTCACTAGTGTGGAGAAGAACCTCGGAAGCTGAACCGCATCTTCTTGCACCTGGTGAAAGTGGGTGGGAACTGGTGGTAAAAGAAGGTAGTAAGATGCTTCAGCCACAACTGATGACTGGGGAGCCAATCCCTGCATTCTGTTTAGAGCTCACAACATGGAAATGTCGAGCAGTTTGTGCTATTCGACATTGCAAATGTACACATAATGGACTCGGATGCACACAAGCATGTGGATGTAAAAGCCTTTGCAAAAATCCATTTGCTGTTCAAGTTCAATAAGCATTTGTGAAATGTCTGTTTGTTCCTTCAATGTTTCCTTCAATACACGAAGTGATTGTTCTGCTAAGTCTATTCTTCAGATCATTTACCCTCATTACATTTTTACCCCATTTTCTTCCTTTCCCTCATAAAACTGGTAATAATACGAACTTTAGTGGTCCAAAAAAAAATAATAAAGTACATAAACATGTTTCTTCAGTTTAAATATGGTGTAATTGTCACAAACATAACAAATTTCTGTCCATTACAACCTACAGTATGAATGAAACAAATTCTGACGGCGGCCATCTTGGAAACTGTCATAATTGCTGTACCATCCACATTTACAATGTCCAACAAGCTGAACTAGACTTCCCCATGCCCTGGCACTTAAAAAACACCTGTTGCACTATTCTAACATGAAATCAGCTGCGAACCATTTTTTTAAGCTAAATACAGAGTTCGGCTACCTGACTAATAACTCATTTCTAAATTCTGGAAAATTTTGGACAATAGACCTTACATAATGGAATTAGTTGGGGGGGGGGGGTGAAAGAATAAAAAGGAATACTGTTTTTGTTCTATTTTCAAAAGAATAATATTTTTTTCCTTTTTTTCTGTAGAACAGCGCAAGTTCATTTCCATTCTTTTGCCCAAGGGACGCTTTCTAGGATCCAGGACTAGAACCTGGATTTTGAAGAACATAAGTTCTGCACTATTCCAGCCGCTCATATGACATATGGCGAATTAAAAAACCTAAACATGCTTATTAGATTAAAGTAAATTCATTATAATTTGATTATAAGTTGTTAATACTTTTCCAACCTTTTGATCTTTTTTTAGTTTATTAATAAGCCAGCGTCATTTTTAGTTTGATGAACTCTGTAGAGAGTCATATGACTTCTCAGTTTTGTTTTTGTTTACCACCTTCTCCCCCGGTATTAGTGAACTACTGAAGTGCCTTATTAACGATTGCTGTTTTTCTCTCCTATGAGCTGTGTTGACTCGAGTGAAAGGCTTGATCGGATGGTGGTGATAAGTGACAGAGTTAGTTCGAGTTCCTACTCACAGTCTGACGCTCTGCCACTTCATCTTGGTGACCTTTGGAGTTTTTGAAGCACTTCCTTCGCTACTTTGTGTGTGGTCGCTGGTGTTTGTCACCCGCGACATTCATCAGCCACGTCCCTTCCCTCGTTCGTCGGAGGATTTGCGAACGAGTTGGCCCGTTTCTACCGAGAACGGTGCGGTTTGCGACGTGCGAGATCCGTTGAAGTCCCGGATTCTCGGAGGCTACCACCCTTGGCGTTCCTGTGGCATTTTGGATTGCCTTCGGGCATTGCAGCGATCCAGTTGACCTGCTCATCAGCGTCAGTGAGTTCTTGGAACTCGTGGAGATATGTAGGGCGGCATACTACAGGTATGAGATATTTTTATTGTTATTTACGACGATCGTGGATCGCAGAGTACCTGTAGGTGTGCACGCCCTTGTTTGCAGTACGGTCTTCTGGACCCTGGATGGCCTGATGGGACAATCTACCGAGCTTTTTGTGATTATTCTCTGTGTAAATTTGTAAGATTATTTGGTTTTTGTGATTTATCATTTATTAAGTTAAGTTTAACATTTAAGTTAGTTTGTTTGTGCTAGGTAGGAATAATATTAAGTTTCTCATTTATTTTCTCTTTCTTCCTTCTACCTATCTTAGTTTGTTAGGTTAGTTTTTCTGGCCAGTGATTTTGAAAGGTAGCTGCCTAAAATGTTGTATTTAAAATCTTCCTATTTCTTAGCCTAGGGATTAACTTAGTTGTAGGTGATCTTTTAAAGATCTTAAGGTTGGTTTTCCCTCAATTTGTACATTCATTAATTTTGTTTATTATCATTACCAACCATTACTTATATTTGTTTTGTTTGTAAATAAATATTGTAACTTTTATTGAGGTGTTTGTTCTTTTGTTCCCAAATTGCTGTGTTACATTTTTACTGACCGCAAATTTCTGAATAGAAAGAACCCTTGAAATTACGGCCGTAAATACGGTCGTAACAATCTGGCGACCTTGCCAGGATTTGCGCTCAGGTGTACACAGTAGTTGGGACTTTGGAACGCTCCTCAGTGGGGGTTATAGTATTTATTTATTTTTGGAAATACCTTTCCCTCCTATCACTATGGCCAATTTGGATGACTTTGAGTTTAGTCCTGCTGAGTTTTTAGGGTCAGCCGACTGTATTAGTCATTTACCAATACTAGGTAAGGAATATCTGGTTAGTTGTGCTAGATGGTTGGGTATTCCTTTCAAAGGGACTGATACAAAGAGGAAATTGCTTATAATGGTAAAGAACTGTGTCATGCAAGGTTTGGCTGAGGCTGAAGGGTTACTTGGTGAAAATATTAGTGATAGAGGTAGTGAATTAGGAAATGATGATAGGGTAGTTGCAGATGATAATGGCATTAGTGGTGGTGCAGGTTTTTCGTTATTTGATGATCCTCCTCAGACTGGAGTTATTTATGAAGGTCCTGCCAATTTGCTGCCAAAGGGAAATATATCCACAAACCCTTTCTTGTCTGAAGAGAATTTAGGGCCAGCAGTTCCTACTGTTCCTGTAAATTTTAATTCCAAGGAAATTCAGGAATATGATTTAATTTGTAAAAGGATAGAGTTGTTGAAATTGGAACATGCGGAGAACGAGAGGGTGAGGAGGCATGAGATAGAGATGGCCAACATTAATTTGGAAATGGCTAGGTTACAGGGGGCTCCAAACCAATTTAGTACCCCACGAGGTAGCCAGCCTGAAAGGTTTAATATTGGGGCTGCATTAAAATTGGTCCCCATTTTTGATGAAAGAAATGTTCCAGAATTCTTCAAGGCCTTTGAGAGGGTGTCTACACGATTGTCTTGGCCACCAGAGATGTGGACGGTGCTAATCCAGTGTAAATTGGTAGGCAAGGCAATCAGGGTATATAATGCCTTGGAGGAAGGGATAGCCAGGGATTATCACAAGGTAAAGGCACTAATTTTAAAAGCGTATGATTTGGTCCCTGAGGCATACAGATTAAAGTTTAGAAATTTTAATAAACATCCTTCCTTATCGTATGTAGAATTTGCCAGGTTCAAGGAGGAACAGTTTGACGACTGGTTGAAAAGTCGTCAAGTTGTCACTTTTTCTTCCTTGAGAGAACTAATGCTTTTGGAGGAGTTTAAGAAATCTTGCTCCAAAGAACTAAGAATTTATTTGGAAGAAGTGAAGGTCACTAATTTAGGTAAGGCAGCT
Organism: Palaemon carinicauda; assembly: GCF_036898095.1. Classification (NCBI taxonomy): domain Eukaryota; kingdom Metazoa; phylum Arthropoda; class Malacostraca; order Decapoda; family Palaemonidae; genus Palaemon; species Palaemon carinicauda. Next base: position 70,052,620 of record NC_090756.1, read on the forward strand.
CAAGTGGCTGACGAATTTGTATTGACTCATAGAACAGGTTCCGGCAATTTCGTCAGCAAAGATAAAAGTAATAATGTAATAAAGTCAGCGAATTTTCATAAAGGAGTAAGAGGTGATAATAATAAGCCTAAGAATTCAGTGGTTCAAAATAATTTCCATGCTAGTAACAATGGAAGATTCACGGGTAAACCTGGTACTCGTGTATTTTCCAATGGAGGTAGTACTGGAACGAGAAACAATAATGTGAAGACTTGTTTCTGGTGTAAGAAACCCGGTCATTTCCAAGCTCAATGTCAAGCCAGAGCAGATTATCTTCAAAAAAATAATCCTGTGGCTTTGATGCCAAGTACATCTCCTGACGTAAAATTACCCATAATTAGTAGTGATAGTGGTAGTAATTGTACGCCTGGGGATGGAAATAATAATCCACAGGAATGACTGAAGTATGATAAATACATATGGCCTGGTAAAGTAATATATAATTCTGTCATTATTGATGTTAAGTTCTTGAGAGATACAGGGTCTGCTCGTTCGTTAGTGCTGGAAAGCAGTTTGAAGGGTTTGGTGAAGTATTCAGGGAACTTTATTGTTCTGGGAGGTTTCCCGAACACAATAGTTTCGGCTCCTTTAGCAGAGGTAATGTTGTCATTCCCTGGGTATTATGGAAAGATCGAGTTGGCCGTTGTTGAGAGTCTTCCTATAGCTGGTATTGATGGCATATTAGGAAATGATATGGTTAATAGTGATGGCCAGGAATTATTTCCAATATTGTCAATCAATAAGTGTCCAGTGGCGGTTACCACTAGAGCTGCAGCAAGAGCTGCAGACTTATTAAATAATGATGAAGAGTTAAATTTGAGTAGTTTAGAGGTAGATGTAGATGTAGGAAGACCCGGGTCAGTAGTAAGTAATGTAGTAAGTAGTGATAATATAATTCCAGATTGGGATCGAACAGCTTTTATTGAAGCCCAGAAAAGAGAGTATAGTTTTAATTTGGGTGATACTTCTGACTTGACAAAGCCTCGATTCTGGGTAAAAAAGGGCCTGTTATATAGGGTGAGTCGTCCCCTGGTTGCTAATGATCCCCAAATATCTCGTATTGAGCAAATAGTGGTGCCTTCTCACTTTCAGAGACAAATATTAAATATATCTCATGATGATGCATTCTCTGGTCATTTTGGTGTCTGGAAGACGTTCCGTCGGTTAGCTAAATGTTTTTGGTGGCCAGGAATGAAATCGTCAGTAAAACAATATGTGAAAGAATGTCCAGTGTGCCAAGTGGTAGGTAAACCTAATCAGACAATTGTAAAAGCACCTTTATATCCTATACCAGCTATTGGCGAGCCATTTAGTGAGCTAGTAGTTGATATAGTAGGTCCCCTGCCTAAAACTAAAACAGGTTTTGTATATTTACTGACTGTGATGGATCGGGCATCGCGATTTCCCGAAGCCATTCCCATGAAGAAAATCACATCTAAGGCTGTATTTGACCAGTTGGTAATTTTCTTTTCGAGGTATGGAATCCCTCGTAAGATACAAACTGATTGTGGAACTAATTTTACTAGTAAGGAATTTCGAAGTAAGTGTGCAGGTCTGGCCATTCTGCACACTACTAGTGTTCCTTACCATCCAGAGAGTCAGGGAGTGGTAGAAAGATTCCATCAGACTCTTAAATCAATTTTAAGGAGATTTTGCTATGAGCATGGAGAGGAATGGGATAAGGGTCTTCCTTTTGCTCTCTTTGCTCTTAGGAGTCATCCAAATTCATCCACGGGCGTGGCTCCTTTTGAGTTAGTCTTTGGACATAAAATACGGGGTCCTTTAGAAATTCTATATGAAATTTTGGAGTCCGATCAAATAAAGGAGACGAACGTGGGTGAATTTGTTGATAACCTTAAAGAAAAACTTTCTAGCGCCTGGAAGTTTGCTAGAGAAAATTTAGCTAACTCTCAGGCTGCTATGAAAAGTAATTATGACAAGAAAACTCGAGCACGGTCGTTTGAGCCTGGGGAATTAGTTTTGGTGTTGGGTACTGATTCGGATAACTTCCTTGAACCCAGGTATAAGGGGCCTTGGAAGGTGTTGAGGAAGTTATCCGATCTTAATTATGAAATAGAAGCTCCCGGGACCAAACGAAAGTGTCGAATTTTTCACATTAACCGACTGAAACCTTATGTCTCTAGTAGATCTGATACTTTGGAAACCGGGTATGATTCGATTTCTTTGGTGGCAGAGGTGCTTCCTGATGGATCTGAGGAAATAATTAATCAAGTACCTTCGGATGCTCTATCTAAGAATGTGCAATGTTTGGATGGGTTGGATGAGCATCTGAAGCATCTTGATCTAAATCAAAGAAGGGAAATGGAAGGTTTAATTCATTCTTTTTCAGATTTGGTTAGAGACTCTCCCGGATTGACTAGTTTAATTGAACATGATGTAGTAGTAGGAGAAGCTTCACCAATTAAACAAAGCCCTTATAGACTAAATCCCACTAAAATGGATATAGTCAATAAGGAAATAGAATATATGTTGAAGCATGATTTGATACAACCTTCTGTTAGTCCTTGGAGCTCCCCTATAGTATTGGTGAAGAAATCCGATGGACAGTATCGGATGTGTGTGGACTATCGCAAAGTTAATACGCATACTAAAAATGATTCCTTTCCCCTTCCTAGAATTGACGACTGCATAGACCGCATTGGTTCAGCAAAGTATATCACAAAATTGGATTTGCTCAAAGGCTACTGGCAAGTTCCTTTGTCCAATCGAGCAAGAGAGATTTCAGCATTTGTCACCCCATTCGGCTTGTATGAATGCAAGGTCATGCCTTTTGGGATGAGGAATGCTGCTTGTACTTTTCAAAGATTAATGAACCGTGTGGTCTGTGGATTAGAAGGTACTGAGATTTACATTGATGATCTTGTTGTCCACAGTAATGATTGGAAAACTCATGTACTCAGATTACGTAAAGTTTTTGAAGCTCTCCGTGCTGCGGGTTTAGTCATTAACCTCGCTAAATGCGAATTTGGTAAGGCTAAAGTTGTGTATCTGGGTCATGAGGTTGGTCTGGGTCATATAGCCCCAAAACAGGCTAACGTCGAGTCTATATCTAATTTAAAGAGACCGTGCAATGTCCGAGAAGTTCGAAAAGTGTTGGGTATGATGGGCTATTATAGAAGGTTCGTTAGGAACTTTTCTGACATTGCCCGTCCCCTGAATGATCTTTTACAAAAAAATAAGAAATTCATTTGGACTAGTGATTGTGAAGAGGCATTCATTAGAATTAAGACTATTCTCATGTCCAAACCTATTTTGGTTTCTCCGAATTTTCAAGCTCCCTTTATAATTGCTGTTGACGCTAGTGATATAGGTATTGGAGGAGTTCTCTTTCAAAAGGGCGAAGACAAGGAGGTGTACCCAATATCCTACTACAGCAAAAAGTTGTTAACGGCAGAGCGTAAGTATTCAACTATTGAGAAAGAGGCTCTTGCCCTGATCCGTACCATATCTCATTTTAAACCATACTTAACTAATCTTTCTTTTCCAGTGGAGGTATGGACGGATCATAATCCGTTGGTGTTTATTGAACGGATGAAAGGGTCTAACCAAAGAATTTTACGTTGGGCCTTGCAACTGCAAGAGCTCAACTTGGTAATTAAGCATATTAAAGGAACTGATAATAAGATCCCAGACACCTTGTCTAGGATGTAAAGTGTTTTTTTTTTTTTTTTTTTTTTGGTCTTTCCCTGCCTCTTTCGCCCTGCTCGTTCCTCTTTGTGTTCATTTAGAGTGAAAGCAAGTGCTAACTTTATGGTTTATTCCGACATTGCTCGGTTGTTTCGTTTATTTATGCAATATTTTTTTTTTTTTTTTTTTGCCAGTGTTGTTCTTAGTTTAAGTATTAGCTGTAAGAAATATTCTGTTCTATATTAGTCTTAGTTTTTTATTAGCAGATAGATAGCTCTTTGTGCCATTTATTATGACTTTAATTTGTAGCAAGAACTTTTGGAATTTCAGAACTTTATCATTTTCTGTAATTTAGTACATTTTGCTCTTGGCTTTAGGTTTTTTTTTAGATTCTGTGTTTAATTAGACTGTTTATATCTTGGTATGTTTGAGTTATATTTAATGCCGACCTTTTTTTTCAGGATGTGTAATGCACCATTATGTGTACTGTATTAAATAATCCTATGCATGTTTATATTAAGGTTATCTTTACTTTTGAGATTTATTTTATTTTTAGATTTAATTGATTCTTTAGGATGTATAAAATTTTTTACTCTATTTGATTAAAAAATTTTTGTAGGGGGAGAAAGGTATTAGATTAAAGTAAATTCATTATAATTTGATTATAAGTTGTTAATACTTTTCCAACCTTTTGATCTTTTTTTAGTTTATTAATAAGCCAGCGTCATTTTTAGTTTGATGAACTCTGTAGAGAGTCATATGACTTCTCAGTTTTGTTTTTGTTTACCACCTTCTCCCCCGGTATTAGTGAACTACTGAAGTGCCTTATTAACGATTGCTGTTTTTCTCTCCTATGAGCTGTGTTGACTCGAGTGAAAGGCTTGATCGGATGGTAGTGATAAGTGACAGAGTTAGTTCGAGTTCCTACTCACAGTCTGACGCTCTGCCACTTCATCTTGGTGACCTTTGGAGTTTTTGAAGCACTTCCTTCGCTACTTTGTGTGTGGTCGCTGGTGTTTGTCACCCGCGACATTCATCAGCCACGTCCCTTCCCTCGTTCGTCGGAGGATTTGCGAACGAGTTGGCCCGTTTCTACCGAGAACGGTGCGGTTTGCGACGTGCGAGATCCGTTGAAGTCCCGGATTCTCGGAGGCTACCACCCTTGGCGTTCCTGTGGCATTTTGGATTGCCTTCGGGCATTGCAGCGATCCAGTTGACCTGCTCATCAGCGTCAGTGAGTTCTTGGAACTCGTGGAGATATGTAGGGCGGCATACTACAGGTATGAGATATTTTTATTGTTATTTACGACGATCGTGGATCGCAGAGTACCTGTAGGTGTGCACGCCCTTGTTTGTAGTACGGTCTTCTGGACCCTGGATGGCCTGATGGGACAATCTACCGAGCTTTTTGTGATTATTCTCTGTGTAAATTTGTAAGATTATTTGGTTTTTGTGATTTATCATTTATTAAGTTAAGTTTAACATTTAAGTTAGTTTGTTTGTGCTAGGTAGGAATAATATTAAGTTTCTCATTTATTTTCTCTTTCTTCCTTCTACCTATCTTAGTTTGTTAGGTTAGTTTTTCTGGCCAGTGATTTTGAAAGGTAGCTGCCTAAAATGTTGTATTTAAAATCTTCCTATTTCTTAGCCTAGGGATTAACTTAGTTGTAGGTGATCTTTTAAAGATCTTAAGGTTGGTTTTCCCTCAATTTGTACATTCATTAATTTTGTTTATTATCATTACCAACCATTACTTATATTTGTTTTGTTTGTAAATAAATATTGTAACTTTTATTGAGGTGTTTGTTCTTTTGTTCCCAAATTGCTGTGTTACATTTTTACTGACCGCAAATTTCTGAATAGAAAGAACCCTTGAAATTACGGCCGTAAATACGGTCGTAACAATGCTTTAAGAAATAAGTTATATACACCCCCAGTTATACAAACATTCAAAAAAATATTTTCAGTTTTGCATTATATTTCCTTTTTGTTTTTTAAGTTTTGGTTATTGACAGTTTAAAAACCGCAAATTAATTACAGAGACAAGGAACAGTGACAATGCCCCATCAAGACATTGCCCAAAAGACTGACCATATTTACAAGTGATCAGTGCCCAAGGACTCTCTCCACCTATGCTAGGACCAGGGAGGGAAAGGCAATGGCTCCTGAAGACTCTGCATGTAGTCCTATAGGCTCCCTTAAAAGGATGGTGAGGTTGCAGACACTACAAGAAAACAGAGAGTTTTGCGGGACGTGATTTCCCATCCAGCAGAATGCGAGGCAAGGATGTTTTCAATAGGCCGTCATATGAGTGCCCTGGCTGAATGCTTTTATCTTCAGGTTTCTTGCAACCATTAGAAACTTTCAAACAAAAATTGTTTCCATCTCCTAAGTCAAAAAGTTTTCAGTATTTATTATACAAGGTTTTCCTCCAATATTTTTCATATCCATATTTGCCTGTTAATCTATCTCTTTTTATAGTCCATCTAACCATTAGAACCTAGGTACTTGTCTACTGTGAGCTCTACAGCCATTACACATGCGGTTCCTGGACTATACAATAAGCTCATACGAGACATTCAAATAATTGAAGATATTAAGGCTTTTAAGAAGAGACTGAAGACTTTCTTATTCTGCGAGTGTTTTGACAGTGATGATCAAACAGTAAACGAGCAAAAAACATTAGGAACTGTTAAATGTTCCGGAATGAACATCATAAAACGACCGGTGAGGACGTGTAGAGAGTAGGGTTCCCCTGAAGTACAGGACCAGATAAGCAGCCCTTAAAGTAAAATATCCAAATTTTCAGTCCAAGAACAATTTGATTAAGATTTACCCCAATGAGGCTGTTTCTCTACTTGCAGTACTTAAAACTACTTTTCTCACCAATTCAACTATTTTCAAATCCCACCTGTTATGTAACAGATTCTTTTTATCAAGGGTAAAATACTTAAGTCGTGTAAATTTCCCCCTATCTCTCATCCCTACTTTACTATTGACATTATTGTACTCGAGAAATTGATGCCAGCATCTCCTCTCTTTCTTATTTCATACATTCTTTCATTTATTGCAACATCGTCATACATTCGTTATTTGTTTATTGGTATCAATATTCTATTCCAGTATAATCCTTGTGATTCTCTCTTACAATATTAATAATTTTTTCTACTTTTCATATATATCCTTTGTATACGTCATGCTATTATTATTATTATTATTATTATTATTATTATTATTATTATTATTATTATTATTATTATTATTATTATTATTATTATTATTATTATCAACTGAGAAACAACACTAGTTCGAAAACCCCGATGCTAAAAGCCAAAGGTCTCCGACAAAGAAAAACAGCCCAATGACGGAAGGAAATAAGGAAACATGTAGAATAATATACCTGAGCGTATCATAAGAAATAGAAAAAAAAAAGTCGTTACATAGCCATAGAGTTAAATTATACATTCTAAAATATATAAATCCCATTTATTTAACGTAAAACACTAACATCCATTTGGAAAAATAGAAGGTAGAATAATTTCCATCAGGAACATTTTGAATAAAAAAAATATTCGAGCATCAGCATATTTTGACAAAATTCTACATTAACGCTGGAGCTTTCAAAAAATCATGTACATCGAGTATACGTCAATTAAAACATGAAGTGATTGCATCTTGGATCAAAGGGAGAGACAGAGAAAATTTCCATTTATGCTGCACTGCACACGGAAATTTACTGCAAGTTTCAACTTTTGAAGTTCTACTGATTCAACTACCCGAGAAGGGAGATCATTTCACAATATGATCACATCTGGAATAAAACTTCTAGAATCCTCTTTATTATCTAGTCTTAAGATGGAGAAGGGCTGACTATTAGAGATAACTAACTGCCTAATATTACCTACAGGATTGCACTGTCCGGGAAGATCTCAATGTAAAGGATGCTGAAAATTATAAAAAAATCTTGTGCAACCTTCCTAACAAACTAATTGAACGACGGTGCGAGACATAAATATCTAGATAAGATTGAAAATATTAATAGAACGTAAGTTCCTGTCAAACAAATTAAGATGGAAATAAGCAGCTGATGATCAGAAAGGAAAATTATACTCAAAACCAGGTAGAATGAAAGAAATAAAACACCTCTTCAGTATACATGGATCACCGAAAATCTTAAAAGCCTTCTTCAATATATAAATATTTTTTTTTTGTGCAATTGAAGAAGACACAGATCTAATGTGTTTTTCAAAAGTTAATTTGCTGTCAAGAATCATACCTACCATATATATATATATATATATATATATATATATATATATATATATATATATATATATATATATATATATATATATATATATATATATATATATATATATATATATATATTATATATATATATATATATATATATATATATATATATATATATATATATATATATATATATATATATATATATATATATATATATATATATATATATATATATATATATATATATATATATATATATATATATATATATATATATATATATATATATATATATATATATATATATATATATATATATATATATATATATATATATATATATATATATATATATATATATATATATATATATATATACATATACCAAAGGCACTTCCCCCAATTTTGGGGGGTAGCCGACATCAACAAGAACAAACAAAAAAGGGGACCTCTACTCTCTATGTTCCTTCAGCCTAACCAGGGACTCAGCCGAGTTCAGCTGGTACTGCTAGGGTGCCACAGCCCAACCTCCCACATTTCCACCACAAATGAAGCTTCATACTGCTGAGTCCCCTATTGCTGCTACCTCCGCGGTCA
>NC_090756.1:70066160-70071160 GCF_036898095.1 Palaemon carinicauda
CAAGCCTGACTTTTATAGAGCTGGCCAACTGTCTTATCTGAAAACTCTATATAAACAGTAAGTAATTTCTAGAGAGTAATTTTCAGTTTATTAAATAGGATAATGCAATGATTGTCAAGGTGATCATTTGTTCCCTTCGTCTTAATCGGATTGAATATTTCAGGCAAAACCTAAATTAAAACCTTTTGCTAGAGAATGTTACATACAGAGATTCTCTTCATAGATTGTTGGGCTACAAATCAACAACGGAATGCTGATGTACTATATATTATATATACAGAATAACATAATATTGAATACATATGATATTGCCCAGCTATATTATTATTATTATTATTATTATTATTATTATTATTATTATTATTATTATTATTATTATTATTATTATTATTATTATTATTATTAGCTAAGCTATAATCCTAGTTTGAAAAGCAGGATGCTTCAATCCCAAGGGCCCCAACAGAGAAAAATAGTCCAGCGAGGATATGAAATGAATAAACTGCAGAAGTAATGGACAATTGAGATAAAATATATGAAAAATAGCATTAAAAGAGAATTTTCCTAAATAAACTATACAAAACTTAAAAAAGGAAACAAAACTAAATGAAATGATAAAATGGTGTGCCCGAATGTAACCTCAAGCAACAGGATATGGCTTTCTATTGTATTTCTTTTTTTTTTTTTTTTTTTGCTCCTATTAGGGAAAATAATAATAAAATAAATAGAAAAAAAAATGATGTTTGGAACAGAAAATAAAACTTAGTTTCTTTTATCCCCCAAAAACAGTCATGTAAAGATGAAGAGTTTTCACATAATATCAAGGAAGAGTTTTAGAGGTATGAACATCAACATCGAAACCTTTGTAATCATTTCAAGGTTTAAAGGTTTAAATGCAGCCCATGAATGCCACAGTCAAGGGACAGTCACAATGCCCTAGCTAGCAAGACTATGCTATAGAGACTGGTCAATATATATATATATATATATATATATATATATATATATATATATATATATATATATATATATATATATATATATATATATATATATATATATATATATATATGTGTGTGTGTGTGTGTGTGTGTGTGTGTATATATAAATATATATATATATATATATATATATATATATATATATATATATATATATATATATATATATATATATATATATATATATATATATATATATATATATATATATATATATATATATATATATTAGTCATGTAGATCAGAAAGTAATAAGGATATTGTAGTCATGTAGCTTTGAGATTATTGAAAATTACTATATCAAACTTTAATAAATCAATAAATGAATAAACAGACTAGAAAATATAACCTCCTTGGCGGAGGTAATAAAGGAACTTATGATAACGATGTTTTAAAGTAGACTGATTAATAATATATATACAAACAATAAACAGAAAATTAGATAAATCTTCTTTGCTCTTACTTATTTTACGAGATGATTTACAATATTTGGACTTTATTTGTGTTTGTTTAAAAAATTCTAAGAATCAGGAAAAAATTATTCCAGATATAAAAGATTTATTTCATAAAGACATATATAGCATAATATTTTCATATATTATAAAGGGAAAATATATATATTTTTTTTTATTGAAAACATTAATCAATATTAGCCCACATACGATTGAACCAAAACCTTAGGCAATCGGTTAACGAGTAAATTTTAAGCTTCTTCCATATCTTACAAGAGTATTCTAATCTCTACCAACGGCATTTAATATAATAAACCAATTTCTTTATATTCATATCTTAAGTCATTAAAAGTTTGCCAGCTGATAGGGAGATTAACTTATGAGTATCGAGAATCAATAAAGAGTTGAGAGGATATCTTTTACACAGTCTTTCTTCAAACAAAATGACAAATTCTTTGATATATATTAGGGAGTTTGGTTGGTTATGTGATTATGCATGCTTGCGAATCTGAAAGAATTTTTTGCGGTTTTCAATGTTTAAAGGTTTAAAGCTCACTGATGATTGGCAGAGGCAAGGGACTGTGACATTGCCCTATCAAGCACGACAATGCCCTAGAGACTGACCACATATACATATGATCAGCGCCCAAGCTTCCTCTCCACCCTAGCTAGAACCAAGATTGGCCAAGCAATGCCTGCTTGTGACTCAACAGACAGACCATTAGGCTCCTCCGAAACCCCTATCCTTAGCTGGCAAGGATGATGTAGTTGCAGCGACCCAAGGAACTAACGAGTTTGAGTGGTACTCAAACCCTAGTCGGGCGTTCACCAATCAGGGACGTTACCACATGTATATTTTAGAATTTTTTTTTTTTTGACATGTAGTTTAGTTTCTTGAAAACGTTCAAATAGTTTATATTGTGGTATTGGAATACCATGTAAGTGAATAAGTTTTTGAAGCCTCAAGAAATATTCAGAGGTTTCTTTTGGATTCCGATTTTAGAAAATTTGCTTAAAATGTAGGTTAGTTTCTTGAAAATATTAAAAAAGTTGAGACAATCAAGAAATAATAGTAAAAAGACGGAGTGAAAATTAATAATATTATGGCGTGTATACATCTTACTGGAATTACTAAGGAACGGCAGGGATCAATTGCCTTAGTTAGGGAGGAACTGCACATCACAAGGAACTGGCAAAACTTTGATCTATCTAGCTAATGAATGCTCTACGGATTTAGTCAGTTACTGGAAAGAGAAGATGACAAAATGGCCTCCAGTCCTGGGCGCAGCGGGGTGCTAAGAATCTCCCGGTTTATAGATTTATAGATATAAATAAAAAAGAAAAATTATAAATTGGCAATTGGAATGTTAGTCATGAATCACGTTGGGAGGTTACAGCAAGCAGAGAATAAATTTATGAAATATAGTTTGGATATCTTGGCCCTAAAAGAAACACGTTGTAAAGGGATTAGGAGGGAAGTCTTAGACCGAGATTGTGTACATATTTAATCAGGAAGAACAGATGGAATTGGAAGAAACGGGGTAGTGATGATGATAAAACAAGAGAAGAAAATGCATTAACGGAGTGGAGAGCTGTAGAATAGTAGATTTTATTTGCAAAGTTCAAATCAAAGCGGTGCAATATGAGTATTATAGTTTGCTATGTACCAAAAAATAATTCCTCTGAAGAAAGGAAAGATAAATTCTATGAAGAGCTGCAGAAGGAAATAGATGAGATCCCAAAGAGATATGATAATTGTGATTGGGGACTTCAGTGCTAAAGTTGGAAGGAATAATCAAGGGATAGAGAACGTGATGGGTGTTGAGGGTCTTGGCAAAGTTGAAAATGAAAATGGGGCACATTTGATAATTTTCTTTTTAACAGACAACCTTGTTATTGGAAGTACTCTTTTCCAGCACAAGGGCATCCACAAATAGACATGGACTTCAGCATGTGGTAACTACAAAAATCAAATAAATTACATTAATATTTATAAAGAGAAAAGGAGGACTGAGAAATGTAACAAAATTTAGGGATACAGATATTGGTATGGATCACCAGCTCCACATTGCCACACTGAAATTACAACAAAGCAAAACTATAAATATAGATAGGATTCTTAGGTGTGATACAACTAAGCTTCTAGATGATGATCACAGTGAAACACTTGTGATTGAATATAGGAATCAATTTGCAGTCTTGTACACTTTATGAGATGAAGAACAGACAATTAACGATGAGTGGTGTTATAATAAAAACATATACCAGCCAGTTGGTAGTGAAGTTATGGGACATGTAGTTAAAAGGAGAAAGCCATGGATATCAAATGATACTTGGGATACTATAAAAAGGAGATAAAGACAGAAATTGATTTGTGAATGTTTTCTAGAAGTAATGAAAATTACAAGGTAGAGCAAGCTAAGTATTCCAATATCGATAGTGAGGTCAAAGGAAAAGCCAGGAGTGACTTGAGAGAATATTTAGACAGTAAAGGAGATGAAGCAGAAAAAAGCTATGAATTTAGGACACGGCTATGGTGTAAAAATTGCTCATAAAATCATTAATGAATCTGTATGGGGTCAAAGAAGAAAAAGCATATACCCATCCAAAAGAGAGATAGATCTGTTAAAACAACAGAATATGTAGAAAGGCAATGTTGAATGGAACATCTTAGTTAGGTTATGATTAGGAAATATGAAGAGAATAATTTGATTTATATACCTGAAGATGAGAAATGAATTCAATGTGTTTAAAGTCGAAGCTTTCATTAAGAGAATGAAAGCCCATGGATACGATGGAATAACTGCTAGATGATTTTTGAATAAATTGAAGTGACTCCCAGAACACTTTCAAGTGGTGTGTAAAGGCAAACCCTGATGAATGGGAGCTAGAAGTGTTGGTGAAAAAGAAAAAAAAATAGATTGATTTCAATAATTACAGAGGCATCAAACTTACATCAGTTTTCATGAAAACATATAGTTTACTTATTTTAACAAGACTGGAGAGAAAGAGTGATGAAACCCTGAGAGATGGAAAAACAGCATTTAGAAAAGGTAGAAGTGGCACAGCAATGTGTAGAATATAAAGATTCACTTTTGATGACATTTGTGGACTAAGAAAAAGCCTTTGATAATTTACACTGGTCAATTTCCTGGAGACTCCTGCGTTGTTATGGAGTTCCTCTTGAATACGCAAATTTGATTAAGTTTGTTCATGAGCATAGCAAGTGCAAAGTTAATGTTCGTGGAGTCCTATCAAATGAATTTCCAGTAAACAGTAGAGTACTCTAAGGGAATGTTTGGTCACCTATGTTGTTTCTCCTCCTCATTGATTTTATAATGCATAGAACAGTTGGGGTATGGTGGAGAAGGATTGAACTTGATTGCTAATAGGAAATTAGCTGACCTAGAGTATGCTGATGAAGCTGTCCTTATCAGCAGAACCCCACCGTACTTACAAAGCTTTCTGACCAGAATGCATGAAATATCACATGAGGTTGACTTCAAGATAAGTAGAAGAAAGATAGAGATGATGAGAACGCAATAGGCAA
>NC_090756.1:70091160-70101160 GCF_036898095.1 Palaemon carinicauda
CAGTTTATTAAATTCACTGAGCTATTTTGATCTTAATTAAAATTCCGTGAATTAAATAGGTCTTTATATGCACGCATATACAGAGTTAAATATATATATATATATATATATATATATATATATATATATATATATATATATATATATATATATATATATATATATATATATATATATATATATATATATTATCCTTTTCTAAGTGGGGATGCCTTAACGTAGTGAAAGGGTTTGCTTATCGCCATGATGAGCAAAGCAGTGCGAGTGAGGGCCACCCATACTAGTTTTATTTGCTGTTAACGGTCATAACTAAAATCCCCTACCCTCACTCATCCGGACCAGCCATCGTGGTGTCGTATACTCCCCAAACTCCAGACTTAGATAAGGATATGGCTGGGGCCTTTGTCATGCATTTGTCGTAATTGTTGGTGCATGTGTACGATAACATTCCAAAAATATCTTACGAAAACCAAGGAAAAACGCTGAACAAGGAGAGAAAGAACCAGATGAAAAAGAAAAGTATAATGGAAAAAGCTAATAAACGGAAGGAGCAAATAGGACCGGAGACATGTGTCACAACAATAAAAGGAAGGAGAGAGACAATTTTGAAGTAGTGTCTCGTATTCTTCCAGATAAGCAGCCCTTAAAGTGAAATATCGACATTTTTAGTCCAAGAACGATTTGGTTAAGATTTATCTCAATTATGCTTTCTCTCTACTTCCAGTGCTTAATACTATTTTTCTCACTAATTCAACTATTTTCAAACCACACCTGCTATGTAAAGAATTCTTATTATCAAGGGTAACATCCTTAAGTCGTATAAATTTCCCCAATCTCTCATCACTCCATTATTGTTGACATTATTGTACTCGAAAAATTGATGCCAGAATCTCCTCTCTTTCTTATTCCATACATTCTTTCATTTGTTGTAACATCTTCATCTATTTTTTATTTGTTTATTGGTATTAATATTCTCATCCAGTTTAATTCTTGTGGTTCTCTTTACAATTTCAAGGAAATATGGAAACATGTGGAATAGTGTACCTGAGTGTATCATAGGAAATAGAAAAATATATGTCACTAAATCGCCATAGAGTTAAATTATAGTTTCTAACAAATATAAATCACATTTATTTAACGTTAACCACTAACATCCAATTGGAAATATATAAGGCAGAATCATTTCCATCAGGAACATTTTAAATAAAAAAAAAAATATTTCAGCATCAGCAGATTTTGACAATATATATATATATATATATATATATATATATATATATATATATATATATATATATATATATATATATATATATATATATATATATATATATATATATATATATATATATATATTGAGCGGAGCGAAAAATCTATTTTTGGGTGAGATGGCCATGTCGTCCTGATGGAAGTTCCTATAGGGTAGCTTCCTAGGGTATATTACAACTACGGCGATATTCCCAGAGAATTTACCTTAAGGTACCAGAATTCTAACTCCTGGAGCAAATATCCCCCATGAAAGGGATATCGCGACATATCAGTGGACGTATTCTTGACACGCCATATGGCAATCTGCACCCCAAACAGAGATTAAGTATCGAGGGGTCAATTGTCAAGAAACGAAATCGGGAAAGAAAAAGGGGGAGCCGCTCCCAAGGCTCCCTATTCTCCAGGTTCGTAAGCGTGCCTGGTGCCAATCCTGGCGCCATCTGTATTCCTTGTAGCGTACAAGAGGTGCTACAGATACTGTATGTAGGGAGGGGTCCTACAGCCCTTTCATAGAAAGGGAAGGGCGGGTCCATCAGGATGAAATGGCCATCTCACCCAGAAATAGATTTTTCGCTTCGCTCAAAATCCGTTTTTTGGGCTCAAGCCATGTCGTCCTGATGGAAGTGTACCAGAGCATTACTGTATCTGTGGATTCTCAGAATGTGCCGTACTCCCCGGAGGTAATTTTTCCCTGGTCGACTAGACCTAGAGACCTAAGATGTTACCGTTATACATCTTTTCAATTAACTATAAACCATTTTAGAGCTTCCTGCCCCCTACAGGGAAGAGTCCTACTAGACTCTGGAAAAGTCTCGAAGACTACATATACCTATGTATGAATACCAGGCAAGCTAATATATTGGTCTCACCCTATATTAAGTAAAGCATAGTTTGTAAAGAACCACTGCGTCAATATGAAATATCGACCAGTTCTCCGCACAATACTTGTATTGGACAAAGGTTTATATCCGCATAGGAGGAAACTTGTAAAACCACCACCGTCCCCTTATGGGACGGAGTCCTCAAGTTAAGGGAAAGCATAAACCAATGCAACATACCTTGCATAAAGGAAAAATTCTATTAGAATTATCCCAGATAAAGTACATAGAATGAATGCTCAATTATAGCCATAAATTGACAGAGGTGAAGCAGACGCAAGGTTCTCAAAAACCAGTTTATTGACAGACAATAAATAGACAGGCTAACAACAATTATATATATATATATATATATATATAATATATATATATATATATATTATATATATATATATATATATATATATATATATATATATATATATATATATTATATATATATATATATATATATATATATATATATATATATATATATATATATGAAGAGGATAACCCAAAACTTTAAACATAAGTATGATAGTAAACAGAACTTGTTTATCTGAAAGAAAAAGCATTAATGCTACTTTTAAGATACCGAGGTATCAAAGTCTTAAAAGTCTGTATTACAAATCAATCACATTAGCGTTAGAAACGCTCAGCACACATGTCTGCACTTATGCTAGGTTCATCTTTGGAAATGGAATCAGTCTACATGGGCAATTCAGTGCCACTCACTATGTTCGTAGTACAAGTATGTAACTACACACTCACCCTGGAATTAATCATCCTAATTAAAACCACTGTTCCTAGCAGAGTTAAACAGTAGGGTTAACGACGCGACCCACTGCTACCACAGAATCTTTTAGTTCCTCTACTTGCTTTGCATAGTGGTGAAAGAACACTCTGGAAGACCTTCCAGCCAGTGTATGAACGGAGATGTTCAAAAAATTCATAAAATTAAAGAAACTTAAGGATAAGGCATCTTTCCTCGGATCGTGACCTGGGGGTGTACTGTCAGGATCCGCTCTGCGAATAAAATATGTGATTTTTCGCTCTGAGTTGATTCAGAGATAAATTTGAGCCTGATGTTTCTCCCCTGAATAGTTGACCAACCTTGAAGTCTGAAGTCTTTGAAGATAGACCTTTAGGCATTCTACTGGACATTAGAGATGCATCTTCTTTTAGAGGGCATGATTCTCCATGGGACCACACCTGTTGGTGGGTAAACTCATTCTTGGCGAGAAACGTAGGATCTGGAAACAAGTTCAGTTCTCCCCCATCCAGGAACTGAACACGGACCTGCCTCTCTCGAGAGGGCTACAATCTCACTAACCCTGGCCCCGGAACGAGTGCAAATAGGAAAATACTTTTTGTGTCAAATCCTTTAACGCACGCTCCTCATTGCTCAACAGAGAAGCGAAATAAAGAACTTTGTCTAAAGACCATGAAATGGGCTTTGGAGGTGCTGAAGGTCTGAGCCTACCGCCGGCTTTCGGAACTTTATTAAAGATCTCGTTTCCTAGGTCCGACCTGGAAGGCATATAGAATTGGTCTTGTCAAAGCAGAATTACACGCTGAAATCGTGTTAGCTGCCAACCCTTGACCATGGAGGTGGATGAAGAAAGATAAGTAGAAGTCTGTCGAGATCTGCTGCGGATTCTTCGCCTTGACAAAGGCCACCCATTTTCTCTAAGTTGACTCATATTGCCTTCTAGTAGAATTTGCACTTATATTCCTCTAGGAAGTCTATGCTGGCTTTCGAAATCCCGAAACGCTTTCTCACCGCTAGGGAGAGAAATCACGAGCTGCAGGGTCCGGGTTTTCTGTAATGAAGCGCAGACAGTCGACTTTCTGGACTCGCTGGGTCAGAACTGGATCTGGTAGCGGTACAAACTTCAGCCGCTAGTTCCAATGCCAAGGGAACCACACGCTGTTCAGCCACTTGTGGGCCACTATTGCCGCTACCCCCATGAAGGATCTCAGTTTGTTGAGGACCCTTAACAGAAGGTTGTGAGGAGGGAACAGATAAATCCTGGACCATCTGTTCCAGTCGAGGGGACATCGCGTCCACTGCTTCCACTAAGGGGTCCTCGTACTGGGACACGTACAGGGGCAACTTCTTGTTGTCTTTCGTCGCAAAGAGGTCTATCTGCAGTTCTGGGACTTGATTCAGAATGAAGGTGAATGATCCTGCGTCTAAGGACCATCCGACTCTATCGGTGTGAACCTGGATAGAGCGTCGGCTGTCACATTGTGGACTCTTTGAAGGTGAACTGCCGACAGGTACCACTTCTTCTTTTCCGCCAATCGGAAGATAGCCAACATCACTTGGTTGAGAGGTGGTGACCTCGATCCTTGTCGATTCAAGCATCTCACAACTACCTCGCTGTCCATCACCAACCTTATGTGGATCGAGTGACGCGGGGAGACTTTCTTTAAGGTAAGGAGCACTGCCATAGCTTCTAGGAAGTTTATGTGAAAGGTCTTGAATAGCTTGGACCAAGTCTCCTGGACTTTTTTCCGATGAGAGTGACCTCCCCATCCCTCCCTTCGAGGCGTCTGAGTGAATCATCACCGACGGGGGAGGTGGCTGAAGAAGAACCGATTTCTTTAGATGTCTGGCTTGGGACCAAGGCCTAAGAAGAGTACATAGCCGAAGCGGAACTGGTCTTCTCGGATCTCTTCGCGTGTTTTATGCATAACTTTTCCAAACTCCGGTTGCATTCTTTAGCTGTGCTCTTAGCACTGGGTCTGTCACCGAAGCAAACTAGAGAGAGCCCAGTACCCTCTCCTGTTCGCGTCTTGATATCCTTTCGGAATCTAGAAGTCTCTTGACAGAACCCGCTATCTCCTTCCTTTTCTTCGCCGGGATGGGAGAAACGGTTGTGACATTAGGTCGCAGTGGATTCCCAGCCACTGGAACTTTTTGAGATGGAGAAAGTCGAGACTTTTTTCTGTTGATCTTGAAGCCTATATACTCTAGGAACTGGATCACATGACTGGAAGATTGCAAGCATTCTGTCTCGGATGCTGCCCACACCAGCCAGTCGTCCAGGTAGGCTACTACCTGAATTCCTTTTAGGGCGTAATTGTTTGAGAGCTACGCTCGCAAGCTTCGTGAAAATCCTTGGGGCTATATTTAGCCCAAATGGTATTGCTCTGAAGGCGTATAGTCTTCGTTGTAGCCTGAACCCAAGGTAGGGGGAGAGTAGACGGTTGATTGGAACATTGCCAATAGGCGTCTGACAAGTCTATAGAAAGGGAAAAATGCCCTCTTGGGCAGTAAGGTCCCTTATGTGTTGCAGTGTTAGCATCTTGAATTTGCAATTCACTATGAACTTGTTGAGTGGCGACAAGTCCAGAATGACTCTGAGCTTTTCCGAGTCTTTCTTGGGAACACAAAAAAGCCTCCCTTGGAATTTGATGGACTTCACCCTTCGGATCACTTTTTTTCTCCAACAGTTCTTGGACGTACTCCTCCAGAACGGGGGTGGAGTGTTTTGGTAAAACCGAGGGCACGGGGGTGGAGTGCTGTACCAGCTCCACCTAAGTCTGTTCTTGAGTAGGCTGTGGGCCCAGGGATCGAAGGTCCACCGATCCCGAAAATTCTGAAGTCTCCCTCCTACCGGCATCATCTCACTTGGACTGCCGTCCTGAGGTCTTGCCTTCCTGACCGCGACCACCCCTGCATCCCCTTCCCCTTGAGGGGCGCCTAGACGAGCCTCTGGCTGCTCCTCTAGGCTTTGCTCGAAAGGAAGTAGACTGCCCTTCGAACGTTGGGGTGAATGCTGTGGACTGTGTCGACCCGGCCTGGGGTACCCACTGGAATGTGGTCGGGGTTTGTGCCACCATCTGGGGCACTGAAGGCAATGGCAATTGTAGTTGTTGTTGCTGTCTAAGAGGCTTGGCTGGCCGAGACGGTAACCTAGTCCTCATAGTCTTCCTCTTTGGTTGAGGACTCTCATCTGGGGAAGACTTTCTTTTGATAGCCAGGCCCCACTTCTGGAGACGGTTTCTATTCTCCGAAGCGGCCTTATCAACAACTTCTTTTGACCAATTCGGTAGTTGAAAAGGTCTTTGCCCCAAATGTTGGAGGAGATTAGTTTCCTTGGCTCGTGCCTCACCGTAGCCGAGGTGAACACGAACTCCCTACAAGCTCTCCTCGCCCTGACGAAGCTATAAAGATCCTTCGTCACTGTGGCCAGATGAGTCTTGGCCACTACCATGAACATTTCATGGACCTTGTGGTCACTTGCCATCGACTCAAGAGTAGTCTGAAGAGACATTGAGGCAGCCAGTCTTTCTTTTGTCTCGAGCTCTCTCCGCAAAAGAAGGTCATACAGCTTAGGGAGGTCCTCGCCGAACTGATGTCCGGCAATATCAGCCTCCAACTTTCCAACTGAGAACGTAAGATGAACGTCCTTCCAGTCTTTGTGGTCCATTGGCAGGGCCAGCGACAAGGGTTTACACTCCTCCAGGGAGGGGCAAGGCTTGCCGGCCTCGACTGCTTTTAGTACAGCCGCAAACCCTTTCTGTAAAAAGGGGGAAAGCTCTAGCAGGAGAGGACACAAAGGAAGGGAGCTTCTTACTCAATGCAGCTACCTTTAAGTTCGAGAAGCCCCTCTCTTTCATTGAGGATGAAAGCAAAGTTGAGCCTTAGCGTGGGTCCATCACTATGACCTCCTTTGGCTCTGTCTCCTCCTTTGAAGCTGGTTCCTTCCTCAGCCGGACATAACAGTCGGATATGACCCCTTGCTGGGCCAGAATTCCACCTCCTCTGGGGGAACTGAACCCAACTTATCCGAGATGACGATCTTTCCAGTCGTCATCGGCATGTGCTCAGCATACCTCCATGGGTTAACATTTGAGCACAAGGGAAGGTCTTTCGCATTGAGCCTTTTCTGGGGCCCATGTGATGCTGTAAGGCTCTGCATCCGCAGCTCCATTGCAGCCGCCTTCTCCTGATTCTCCTTCTGCATTTGTTGGATAATTCCAACAATGGAGGAGAGGGCCTGTCACAGCTCTACTGGGAGAGCGGGACAATGTTGAGGGAATATGCTCCGTGATCTGAACCGGAGTAGCCGACACCTCGTCGGCTTCTTCATCTACAATGTCTGGGGCTTGAGCTTCATCCTGGCCTCCTGCACGAGGTCTTCCTCCAGACTTTCGTCCACATCAGACATCCTGTCATCCAACTATATGACTTGCAAAGCGACCGCGAATTCAGCATCCCACTGGATCTGAACTTGGGGGATCTCCTCTTGAGGCTGGCGAATCACTGCATCAGCTGATGCCCTAGAGAAAAGATACGCCCTCATCTTCTTACTTGGAAGATAAGGTCCAGATGTGTTTTTCTGGAAGCCCCTTACCCAGGTACGAAGCTTCTCCCTTGCTATATCCCTTGATTCCGCCGTCCTAGGGGAATCAAAGGCCTCAGTAATTAGGTTAGTGGCACACAGTACATACTTGAAGGTCCCTATACTGGAGATCACCCTTGGAGACAGCGCATGCTGCGTGCCTCCTACAAAACTCATGTCCGCAGAGGTTCTTACTGCAGACGTTGCAGAAAACACTTCCACACTTCGGAGGGTCCTCCTGTAAAGAGAAGAAATTTCCATGAGTATCAAGTGAACTACGTATCACTGGATATGCACAGTTTAGCATAACAATTCAGAAAGGAAAGACACACATTTGTGTTTCCTTCACAACCAATTGTTGCAGCCTTCCAGATAATAAAATCGTATGGTCAATCTCTTCTAGAATAACCAATGAAAAGTGTCCAGAGGAAACAGGTGTAGCTCACACCTTAGCAATGATTTTAAAATCCTGGATAATAGACAAGAAAGAACTCACTTTCTTATCTGTAAGGCAACAGCAAAGGGCTGTGAAAGAAAACACAAAAGTGTGTAGAACACAGTGCTGTACCAAAACTTATACTATAGTTTCCTTCTTACAGTATATGTTATACTGAAGAATACTGGTACAGTATAGAAGGTTATGTGCCGGTCGGCAACGGCACACACCATAACTAGCTTTAAAGTATACTACTTAACAGTTATAAGGGGCGGCAGAGACGCTGGTTCAAATGCATGTGCCCTCCGGCAGTAACTGCTGGCCGGCAACTGCCAATATCGGCCGGCAATGACTGCCGGCCAGCAACTACACTAGTACCCGGGCTGCCGGCCACTGCTCATAGCGACCGGTAGACAAGGGCTGACATTAGCCTGGCCGGCAAAGGTAAACAACCGATGCCGGCCGGGCAGCAAAATAACCAGAGGACTACGACTGCCCGGCTGCCGGCCTCATAGGCCGGCACCCGGGTCGGGGGTACAGCACTAGAAGAAAACAGAATGGATGCCGGGATAAGAGCGTACACTACCTGCAAGCCCGGCAATCCGAAAGAGTGCATATAAGGAAGGGGAGAATCTAATTCAGGCTTCCTGACCAATGCCGTGTGGCTCTACAGGCACGCATGGATGAGAAAACCAAAGAAGGTCCGGGCAGCACTCAAAGCAGAAGACCCTTGCCGGCCGGCAAGGGGACCGAGTCAATTCCACATCCTAACCTATCCTAGGTCCAGATGTAGAATGACGTACAGTACTGTAATGGCTAGGCCATTACGGAGATAGAGGGGAGGGGACAAAAGAGGGTCCTACCAACCTTGCTTTGGTGAAGGATCACCCGCAGTCAAGAAAACTCATCTTAGCGTAAGGGAGATCCAAGGAGGGAGGCCAGCAATACTTGCCAGCTCCCAGAGAACCAAAGCAAGGAAGGTGTTGCTACTCCCAGGGAAAGAATCTTATCCTCCCCCGAGAACAGCAACAAGGACTAGTCTGCTGGATCACAAAAGAATGAATCATCTCGTACAGAAACCTTCGGTAGTGACCTAAGGAGGCTAAGCCTCCTATATCTGTGTCAGGCCAGCGAGGGAGACTCTACCCCAAGCCAGACAAACACAGACTCAGACTAAAAACTCTGTTGTTCTGTCTCTCTCTGAAACAAGACTTACTGGAACAGGAAGGTACAGTAACACCCCAGTATAGTTTTATCGAAAGTTAATTCAGATAAACCACTTAGGGATAAGCCCAATGCTTAAACAGAGGGAAAGGGATTGCATACCTTCTCCGAAGAAAAGAAAGCAACCGGGGAGTATGAGAAAGTATACTAAGTCTCCATAAGCAACTTAGCCTAGGCACCAAGAGAATCGATTACCTGAATCACCGAAACTCACTCGTATACTATCTTGGAAATATTCAACATAATCTTAAATGTATAAAAAACAGCCTAAAGCTTCAATAAAATTTTAATAAACTCGGAAAAACCAAAATCATGCATGAAGTACTAGGACCAAACGACTAGGCTACATGGCCTAGCATAGGCCAGAGTTGGCGAATACTTCGCCAAAATAATACTAAAGCACGAAAGGAAATCCTATGTAACGCTAAATAGCTAAAAATTTATTAAAGCAAAACCACCAGGAATGTCGCTCTGGCTAACTAAAACTCATACCTAGCGAGCGACAGCGTCCATGACGCCTCCGGTAGGCAACGGCTCTTGTAACAAAGATTAATACTATTAATCAAATAAAAATTTACCAAGAGCCTACATTTATACATAAAAGAAATGGTACTCAACTTATCAGAGGCCGATGAAGTTGGAGAAGCCTTCAAAAACTGAATAAATCCAAGATTTGCGAGAAACACAGGAAAAAACACCGAGTTGTTAAGCTATGCAAAAAGGAATACAGATGGCGCCAGGATTGGCGCCAGGCACGCTTACGAAACTGGAGAATAGGGAGCCTTGGGAGCGGCTTCCCCTTTTTCTTTCCCGATTTCGTATCTTGCCAATTGACCCCTCGATAAGTAATCTCT
>NC_090756.1:70106160-70113660 GCF_036898095.1 Palaemon carinicauda
TATATATATATATAAATATACAAATATGATTATATATATATATATATATATATATATATATATATATATATATATATATATATATATATATATATATATATATATATATATATATATATATATATATATATATATATATATATATATACAGATACACGCATATATATATATATATATATATATATATATATATATATATATATATATATATATATATATATATATATATATATATATATATATACATATATATATATATATACATACATATATATATATATATATATATATATATATATATATATATATATATATATATATATACAGTATATATATATATATATATATATATATATATATATATATATATATATATATATATATATATATATATATATATATATATATATATATATATATATATAATTGTGTGTGTGTCTAAAACCAGTTACATAATAACAGAGTAATTTTCTCATTGTTATCACTAAGCTACAACCTCAGTTGTAAAAGAAGGATGCTATAAGCCCAACTTCTCCAACAATGAAAATAGCAAATAAATGAAAGGAAATATGAAAAAGTCACAGAATAGTGTCCCTCAGTATACCCTCAACAAAAAGAACTATAACCCAAGACAGTGGAAGACCATTTTACAGAGGCTAGGAAAGTACTCAAGACTAAAGAACAATGGTTTAATTTTGGAGTATCCTGCTGCTAGAAGAGCTGCTTTTAATACCTAAAGAGTCTCTTCTACCCTTACCAATAGGAAAGACCCTTTGAACGAAGAAGTATAATGTGGTTATCTCGATGTTGTCTTTTGTATGAGGATAGAGAATAATGGGTAACGAATCGATCTTAATGTGTAAAGTATTCTAAATGATATTTGTATGATTGCAAAACTATCGTAAAAAGGAGGCTTTACTCCTGAAATAAGAACCATTCCAGTCACCTTTACATTAAGTTTTCAACGTTTTTGGATTGTTTTTATTGATTGCAAATGAAAATTTATGAACCTCATGATTTTCAATCTCGAAGATTCGTCCTTTATTTCTTCATGAACTTAAGTTATTATTATCTTATTTTGAAAAAAAAAAATACTTTTTTCCTAATGCGGCAAAAGGAGGATAAATGAAAACAAAAAAGATGGAAATAAAGAAGTGTTTGAAGGGGAAAAACAGATTTCGAAGAGTATAATATTTGAGGGGATATTCTAGTTGTGTAGCGTGGAGAGAAGTAAAGATATTTTAGTCATTTAGCTTGGAGAGTAGTAAAGATATCTTCATCATGTAGATCAGAAAGTTTTAAAGAT
Organism: Palaemon carinicauda; assembly: GCF_036898095.1. NCBI lineage: Eukaryota > Metazoa > Arthropoda > Malacostraca > Decapoda > Palaemonidae > Palaemon > Palaemon carinicauda. Next base: position 70,107,467 of record NC_090756.1, read on the forward strand.
ATTCTAGTTATGGAGCTTTCAAAATATTAAAAAGGATGATATAAAAAGCCTTTAGAAATACAACTAAAATAGTCAAAAGTAGGATATAGAATAATTTTAATTACATAATGTTTGTTGTAAGGAAATGATTCCAGCTTTGGATTCAAAGACTGGAAAGATACGCTCATAATACATAATGATAAGTTCATAAGGGATTCTATATAATTTATTTGTTTCAAAGGTCACATTTCCTCCCTTCATTAGCTGACATGTAAAGGTCAAAGGTCATGGAAATAGAATTGTTTATTTCCATACTTATATGATTGTAATCAGCAAAGCTTCTAGAAATGTTTTAGCATTTGAGGGGTAATGTTTATATTTAGTGGTTCTTTTGGTAATGAGAATTTAAAATTTAACAACACTAATCATAAATACTTGACCTCAACCTAAGGTAATGTAGTCGTCCATGACCTAAGATCATCTGTGGTGAAAAAAAAAAAATAATCGTCAAAATCCGTCGTGTAGTTGTGACGTAATCCTATCCAGAGACAGACAGACAGAAACACGCACAAATAAATAAATAAACAAAATAAACATAACCTGGTTGGCAAATGTCATAAAAAAGCCTAAGGGCCACGATATTTTACAGTAAAATGAATTAATGATATAAATACAAACAATAAATAGAGAATCAGACATACATGCTATGTTGTTATTTTATGACAACGAGTTTTACTATATTGACTTTATTTGCCTTTGCTTATAAGATTCTAACAATCCGGGAAAAATAATCGAAATATAACAAATTATTTTTATTAAGAAAAACATGGAATAACACTCTATTATATTATAAAGAGAAAATCTGCTTTTTAATTTATTTGTAATAAATATTTATTTTGGACTTAGCTTTTGTTTACTTTTTTTGAAGATTAGCATGATCTTTGATTTTTTTTTCTTATATTAAAAGGTGTGCATTGATTTGTAAATTAATTATTTATGAATTTTTCTTGGACCTCGGTTTGAGGTCGACCCACGATACCTATCTAAGGTGGTCAAATAACAATACCTATAAAGAGTTAAAATTAAGAGTAACCTACATAAATGATTTAACTGAAAATCAGGCAATCGGTTAACTACTACATTTGTAGGTTCTTTCATATCTTACAACTTGATTCATATCTCTACTAACGCAAATTAATATAATAAACTATTTTTTTTATATTTCGCCAGCTGATATGTTGGAGATAAATTTATGAGTATCGAGAATCAATAAACTGTTAAGAGAATATCTCACATATTCTTTCTTCAAACAAAAGGACAAAAGCTTTGAAATATATTAAGGGGGATGGTTGGCTATGTGATTATGCAAGCTTGCGAATATCCAATATTCTTTGGGCCTTTTAAAGGTTTAAAGGCTGGTAATGAATGGCAAAAGCTAAAGAGCATTGACATTGCCCTATCAAGTTTAAGAATTCCCTAGAGACTGACAATATATACATATGACTAGTGCCTAAGGTCCCTCTCCACCCTAGCTCGAACCAAGAATGGCCAGGCAATGCCTGCTGATGACTCTGCCCATAAACCTACAGGCTCTGTGGAACAGCCCATCCTTAGCTCAAAGGAAGGTAAGGTTGTAGCCAAAGGAACCAACGAATTTGAGGGGGATCCGAACCATAGTCTGGCGATCACAAGTCAGGGACGTCACCACATTTAGATTTTTTATTTCTTTTTTTAATGTTGTGTAGTTTCTTGAAAATATTCAAAGGGTTTACATTGCATATAGATATATCATCTAAGTGAATAGGGTTTCAAAGCTACAGGAAATAATTAGGCTTTTCTCTTGCACTTAGATTTTAGAAAATTGACTGAAAATGTAGGTTAGTTTATTGATAATATCCAAATAATTTAGAAAATAAAGAAAAGACAGTAAAAATTGCTTAGAGTGAATAATAATATCACATAGTCAATACGTGATAATGGAATTAGTATGGAACGACAGTGGTCAATTATCTTAGTTAACGAGCCACTGCGCATCACCATGAACTGGCTATCCTTTGATGTACCTAGCTAATGAGACCTTTATGGATTTATTTAGCCAATGGAAAGAGAAGATGACACAATTGGTACCTAGACAAAGGCAATATATATATATATATATATATATATATATATATATATATATATATATATATATATATATATATATATATATATATATATATATATATATATATATATATATATATATATATATATATATAAACCAAGGCACTTCCCCAATTTTTTGGGTAGACGACATCAAACAAATGAAACAAAAAAGGCGACCTTTCCTCTCTACGTTCCTCCAACCCTGACAAGGACCTCAACCGAGTTCGGCTGGTAATGCTAGGGTGCCAGAGCCCACCCTCCTCCGTTATCCACCACATATGAAGCTTCATAACACTGAATCCCTTACTGCTGCTACCTCCGCGGTCATCTAAAGCACCAGAGGAAAGAACAGGGCCTACCAGAACTGCGTCACAATCGCTCGCCATTAATTCCTATTTCTAACATGCTGTCTTGCCTCTCTCATATCTATCCTCCTATCACCCAGAGCTTTCTTCACTCAATCCATCCACCCAAAAATTGGCCTTCCTTTTGTACGTCTCCCACCTACTCTTGCATTCATCCCCTTCTTTAGCAGACAGCCATTTTCCATTCTCTCAATATGGCCAAACCACCTCAACACATTCATATTCACTGTAGCTGCTAACTCATTTCTTACACCCGTTTTCACCCTCACCACTCCCTTCTTAACACTATTTACTCGAGATACACCAGCCATTTTAGACATTTCATCTCAAACACATTCAATTTCTGTCTGTCCATCACTTTCATTCCCCACAACTCCGATCCATACATCACAGTTGGTACAATCACTTTCTCATATAGAACTCTCTTTACATTCATGCCTAACCTTCTATTTTTTATTACTCCCTTAACTGCCCCCAACTCTTAGCACCCTTCATTCACTCTGACGTACATATGCTTCCACTCCACCATTTGCTGCAACAACAGACCTCAAGAACTTTGACTGATCCACCTCCTCAAATAACTCTCCATTCAACACGACATTCAACCTTGCACCACCTTCCCTTCTTGTATATCTCATAACCTCACTTTTACCCACATTAACTCTCAACTTCCTTCTCTCACACACCCTTCCAAATTCTCTCACTAATCGGCCAAGCTTCTCTTCCGTGTCTGCAACTAGTACAGTATCATCCGCAAACGACAACTGATTTACCTCCCATTCATGGTCATTCTCGTCTACCAGTTTTAATCCTCATCCAAGCACTCGAGCATTCACCTCTTTCACCACTCTATCAACATACAAGTTAAACAACCACGGTGACATCACACATCCCTGTCTCAGCCCCACTCTCACCTAAAACTCACTTCATTTCCTATCCTAACACAGGTTTTACTACCTTTGTAGAAACTTTTCACTGCTTGCAACAACCTTCCACTAACTCCATATAACCTCATCTCATTCCACATTGCTTCCCTACCAAGTCTATCATACACTTTCTCCAGATCCATATACGCAACATACACCTCCTTACCTTTTGCTAAATATTTCTCGCTTATCTGTCTAACTGTAAAAATCGGATTCTTACAACCCCTACCTCTTCTAAAACCACCCTGTACTTCTAAGATTACATTCTCTGTTTCATCCTTAATCCTCTTAATCAGTACTCTACCATACACTTTTCAAAGTACACTAAAAAAACGAATACCTCTTGAAAAAAAAACACTCATGCACATCTGCCTTACCCTTATAAAGTGGTACAATACATGCACAAATCCAATCTACTGGTATCATTGACAACACAAAACACATATTAAACTATCTCACCAACCACTCAATTACAGTCATACCCCTTCCTTCAACATTTCAGCTCTCACACCATCCATACCAGATGCTTCTCCTTCTCTCGCTTCATCTAGTGCTCTCCTCACTTCCTCTATTGTAATCTCTCTCTCATTCCCATCTCCCATCAGCAAGAACAGAGGGACTTGGAAGAGTAGGGGTAGGAATGGTGATGAAACCAGGAGCAGAAAAGGCATGAACTGAGTGGAGAGATGTAAATGGTAGAGTGTTACTTGCAAAGTTTAAATCAAAGCAGTATAATATGAGTGTTATAGTTTGCTATGCACCATTAAATAATTCCCCAGAAGAAAATAAAAATTAACACTAAGAACTGCAGTGTGTGACAGATGAGATCCCAGAGAGAGATTTGGAAATTTTTATTGGTGACTTCAAAGCTAAAGTTAGAAGGAATAATTAAAGTATAAAGAATGTGATGGGTGTTTAGGGTCTTAGTGGAGATACAAATGATAATAGGACCCATTTTAGAAGTTTTGTTAAACAAACAATCTTGTTATTGGAGCCACTTTTTCAGCGCAGAGACATCCACATATATATTTTGACTTCTACGTATAGCATTCACAAAAATAAAAAAAGATCACATTGCCATTAATAAAGAGAGAAGGAGGACTCTAAGAAATGTAAAAAGCTATAAAGGTGCAGATATTGGCATTGACACCAACTCCTCATTGACACACTGAATTTGAAACTGAAAGTGCTCAACATATAAGTAGACAAACTACCTAGGATTGATACTACTAATCTTCAAAAAGATGAACACAGAGAAACAATTGCAAATGAATATAGGAATTGATATACAATCATAGATACTTTAAGAGACGAAGAGCAGACAATTAACGAAGATTTATGATTTATCAAGAACATATCTCACTCAGAAATTAATTGTTGACGGTTTTCCAGGAAGTAATGAAAACTACAAGGTAGAGCATGCTATTCATTCAAGTATTGAGCATGAGGTCAAAAGAAAAGCCTGGGAGGACTTGAGAGAACATTCATTCAGTAAAAGAATGAAGTAAAAGCATATACCCCTAAAAAAGAGAGATGGATCTGTTTTAACAACCGAAGATGAAGAAAGGCAACGTTAGATGGAACACTTCAGTAGTGAGGTCATGAATAAGGAGACATGGAATTAATTTGATTGATGCCCCCGAAGTTGAAGATCTTGATGTGCCCATGAATGCAGTCAGTATTTTTGAAGTCAAAGCTATCGTTATTAAAAAAAAAAAAAAAAAAAAAAAAAAAAAAAAAAAAAAAAAAAAAAAAAAAAAAAAAGGACGAAAATCTGAGATATGAAGAAGCACGATTTAGAAAAGGTAGACGTTGCACTGACCAAATTTTCATTTTAAGGCATGTTGTACGGTAATGCGTAAAATATAAAAATCCACCTTTGATGTCCTTTTTGGACTATGAAAAACCCTTAAATGTGTTCATCGGCCAATTTTGTCGAGAATCGTGCGTTATTATGGAGTTCTACTTAGATATGTAAATTTGATTACGTGTATTCTTGAGTATAGGATGTGTAAAGTTAATATTAATAGAGTCCTATTCACTTAATATCCAATGAACAGTGGGGTACTTCAAGAGAATATATTGTGACCTATGTTGTTTATCCTCCTTTTGGATTCTGTAATGCGAACAACAGATAGGGATGGTGGAAAAAGATTGGACTTGAGTGGTAATAGGAAATTAGTTGACGTAGAGTATGCTGAGGATGCTGTTTTTATTAGCAGAACACCACAGGTCTTGCAAAGCTTGCTTACCGGAATGCATGAATAAGATGATGAGAACAGAATAAGTGATGGGAAATGAAATATCATTAAAAATAGAAAGGATTAATGATGAAGAATCATTTAAATATTGAGGAACTATGATGTCTACTAATACAGCGTCTTTAAAATGCAAATTGAAAACTGCAAATCGGACAATACTAGGTTAAGTAAAATTTGGAAATCAAATCGCCTCAAATTACATATCAAAATTAGGCCATATATTAGTTTAGTGGGATCATTGTTACTGTATGGACACGACGATTTTTATGACAATGAAGCAATATCCAAGATATTTTGTAGATTTTAGAACGAAGCGCTCAGAAGAATATTCGGAGTTAAATGGCAAGACAGGATTTGACATGGAACTATAGGAGAGTTTACCCGAGTGCCATGTGTGGATGAGATTATGGTGATGGTTTGGGCATGGTCTTTGCACTTCCCAAGAGAAATTATTTCACCAAACATTTTACTAGACACCAGAAGGCTGAAGACTATCAAGCGTGAAGCTGTAGATG
>NC_090756.1:70123660-70127025 GCF_036898095.1 Palaemon carinicauda
TTATTATTATTATTATTATTATTATTATTATTATTATTATTATTATTATTATTATTATTATTATTATTATTATTATTATTATTATTCAGAATAGGTCCCTACAGATTGACAAAGGAGCCAGGGAAGGAAGAGACGACTTTGAATTAACGAACTAAGAAAATTTGCCGGTAACTACGAGCTACCTTGCGACAAATACCTTCCAATTTTTACTCTCATCTTATTTCTTTTAATTTTACAATGCTTTAACTCCTATAAATATATACGTATCTTTTCTATTTGAATGTTCCTATGGGAAAGATAAATATATATTGTTTTTATTCTTATTGATTAAACTACTTACACCCCAACACATTTCTGAATGCATTGGCCATGGATATATCTTGTTTATCAAACCAGTTTAGGATATCAAAGAGACAAATTATCTTATTATTTCATTATGCATTTTTACCTATAGTTTCACCACACCTCTCTTTTTTTGGAAGATATCACAGACAAGATAATATATAGAGGATATGTGCAAAATGTTGACATAAAATAATATTTTTTTGTCCAAATAGAATGTGGTAAATATTATTGCTTTGATAATTAAAACCTCTGATAAAAACAACTCGAGAAGAAAGAAATGTCTAAGCGAGAAACATTAAAGAAATTCTTTGAAATCTCACGACTCTTAAAGAAAAAGTTAGGTTAGGTAAAAATGCCTTCAAAGGGATCACGATACTAAACATAGATAAATTCCTGGAATATGTAGCAATTAATAGATCATAATATATCGATAAACATGTGATACTTTATGTATTCATGTAAAAAAAGGTTATGAAATCACTGAATTTTATTTCAGTTATGCTAGCGTCCAATAAGACTTTGTATTTTGTATTAACATCTGTGCTAAGATGAAAGTCTTCTGATATAATGTTGTTGACCTTTGTCCACACTTAAATACATAAAATATTGTAAATACTATTTTTTATTTTGTTCGCATAGAATACATTGTTCATTTTAAAGTCATAACAATTATTGGTTTATTGATGTTATGGGAAATGCATTTCTATCTATCTCTCTATCAATCTATTAATATATATACACACACGTATATATATATATATATATATATAGATAGATAGTTAGAGTGATAGATAGAAATAGATATATTTTTATTGATATATATATACATATATATATATACTGTGTATATATATATATATATATATGTGTGTGTGTGTGTGTTTGTGTGTGTGTGAATACACACACACACACACACACATATATATATATATATATATACATATATATATGTATATCTCTCTCTCTCTCTCTCTCTCTCTCTCTCTCTCTCTATATATATATATATATATAGGTATATATATATATATATATATATACACTCACTTACATACACATACACACACACACACACATATATATATATTATATATATACAGACAGTCCCCAACTTACGAACACAATAGGGACCGAGAGTCTGTTCGTAAGTCATATTGTTCGTAAGTCGTTAGTGTTAAATTTTGGTCTGGAGTAAGAGTAACCTAACTCAGATGTCTACGATTTTCAGCAGTAGAAGTCAACAAATAGCCCCATTTCATATAAAATAGGTTATTACAAATATTTTACTTTATCATATTACAGAAGTCTGTATAATACTGTAAAGTTCAGTACAGTATGTTTTTTTATTATCCTGTTCTGCACACTACATAATGGAAACTTGCACAAACAATCGGCCATACATATGCATTGCATTTCTGAATCAGCTGACTTTAAGTAAAATCGTAGTAAATATAGTGTACTGTACATTTAGTACAGTACTGTACATTAATTTCTTTTTAAATAAATGTACTGAAAGATATTTTATTGTTCCATTACCCAATTTTTTTTGCTAGAAACTTGCGTAAACAAGCGGCCATTTGCATTATGTACTGTACTGTAACGTTTACCTTTTCACGCTTATCAAATCAGCTGACTTGTACCGTATTGTATTTACTGTATGTAACAGTACTGTGCATTTAACTGCTTCATGGTTGTTTTGGTATTATTAAATAAAATGCAGAAGGTTAGTTTACTGAATTGTTTTATTTCAATTTTGACCGACGGAATCATTCTTTGTAGAGTATACGTCACGTATCTTGTGACGTCATGTATTTAGCGGAAGCGCGCTGACAAACCGAATGATTTCCTTTCATTATGTTGCCGAGTAATCTTATTACAGGATTCCCATAACACCGAGAAACGATATCAAGTGTTTTAGGGGTCTGTATCATTAGTTATGAGATTAGTACAACTTACCGTAAAGTTAAGAAAAAAAAAGTCTGATGACATTATATTTCTTCTGGCGGAAGGTGACAGGCAAATCAAGTGATTTTCTTCCGATCCGTTACTATTCCCATAATCGAAACATCGAATAAGGATATAAAGAATTTTTTAATAATTTTCAAAGAAATATGAAGATTTAACTGCATTAAAAATCAAAATACGGGGAGAGAGAGAGAGAGAGAGAGAGAGAGAGAGAGAGAGAGAGAGAGAGAGAAAGGGGGGGGTGCGTATTCCGTGTATAACTAATAAGGTTTATCAACGACCTGTATGGAAAATGTGATACCCTATAATACATTGGCGCTGTTGTAATATTCACTATGAAGAGATTTCGAAATATATGTGCGCATAATCGTAATACTGCAGCGTGACCTTGAGATCAGCTGATCTCCCAACCAAAAGTAAATCAAAAGTAATTGTTGATTATTGAAATGCTCAAGAAATAAAAAAAAAAAATATGAACGTGCTTTAATAAACCACAATTAAACACAATAATGTCCAATGAAATATGAAGGCTTAATATTGAACGAAAAATTGAATACTGTATGAAGCTCTAGAATTAACTACCCATATGCGATTGACAGAGCGAGCGCGCGCACACACACACACACACACACACACACAGAAAGAGCTACAACGATTTCGTATGATACCTAATAATAAGAACTGTAGGGAAACTGATTTTCTGTAACATATTGGCGCTGATGTAATATTCATCTTGAAGATATTTCTAATATGTTAAGAAATAAGAAAAAATGCCAAAAGTCTGATGACGTTATATTTCTTCTGGCGGAAGGCGAGAGGCAAATCAAGTGGTTTTCTTCCGATCCGTTACTATTCCCTTAATTGAAACATCGAATAAGGATATAAAGAATTTTTTAATAATTTTCAAAGAAATGTGAAGATTTAACTGCATTAAAAATCAAAATACGGAGAGAGAGAGAGAGAGAGAGAGAGAGAGAGAGAGAGAATTTAACTTGAGATGAAATCTACGGATGTTTACGAACATGTTTGGACTTCCTTCAATTTGTGTTCGTATGTAC
>NC_090756.1:70137525-70142525 GCF_036898095.1 Palaemon carinicauda
TTAATTCGACGCTTAAAGCCAAAAATTAAATGTGCTGAAGCATTTTGGTAATAAAATTCTAGGAAAAGAAATTACTGCTAATGCATAGAGAGACAGATCGCTATTAATTACGAGTATAAACAACTACGATGTATTTCTCTGTAGAATTTAGAATAAGTGAGTTTCATAAGTCAGTCTACTTTGGATTCAAGGGATCGAGTTTGCTCTCTCTCTCTCTCTCTCTCTCTTCTCTCCTCTCTCTCTCTCTCTCTCTCTCTCTCTCTCTCTCTCCTCTCTCTCTCTCTCTGCTATTGTAAGTTAAGCTACAATTTTGTTTGAGAAGGCGAAGGGCTCCAATAGGGAAAATAGCCTAGTGTAGAAAGGCAGTAATGAAACAGACAGATAGCATGTCTGAGAGTACCGTTAAGCAAGAAAGTTCTAACCATAGACGGTAGAATAGTATAAACACTGTCTATGGCACTATCGAATTGTTCAAGTTTAAAATTCCTACATAAATTTCATAACCTCAATAATCAACATTTATAAAGATGACTTTATGTTTTCAAACCGATTTTGTTCTGGATTACAAATAAATAGCTCTTTTCTGTCACTCTTCCAGTTCACTTAAAATGAAGGTCATAATCTCGAATAATGTACAAAATCACAAACTACCGAATGATAAAAGATTATGATAAGGAACAAACCATAAATTATAGACCAGAAGTGCACGGAAGCACGCAACTAAAACTGGTATTATAAGCATACAACATAAGAACCTTCGCCAACCTCGGTGCGAAGGTTAGGCTTTGAGAGGCAGTGTGCTTTTATTTGTTTGTATGTCTGTGTGCGTTTGCGATTCGCATAACTCGAAAATTATTAGACCAAATCTCATGAAATTTGATTGTGGATTAGGCATTATCCAAAGACAATTTGATAAGATTTTGGAATGATTGGGTAAAAAGTCTAGGCCAAAGTCACGAACCGGACAAAACCGTATTTTTGCCGTATCGTGGTAAATTGTTATCTGATATGCATAAAAAAACTTTCTATGGTAACAAATATGGCGTTGGCGAAGGTATGTGATCTACCGAGTCCCAGTTTTAGTTCTGTGTTCGTTAGTGTTGTATTTATTGTAGAAGAAAACATTATCCAGGATATAAAAAAATAAATAATGAAGAAAGTTTATTAACTAAAGACCAAAATTGTAGTTCTTCAGACGAATGTAACATCATCGGAGTATCGAAATCTCGAAAAGGAAAGATAATTTTCGACAGGTATAAGTACAGAAGAATTGTCATTGACTTTTATCTTTCTTCGTGGCCAAGTGGGTTAGTCACTGTCTGTACAAGCTTGCCGACCAGGGTTCGATTCCCGGCCGGAGCCAAGCTATTGTCTTTGTGTGATTTCGCCTGGGGCTCTGATCCCGAGGTTGTTAAGAGAATCCAGACATTAATGTATCAAAAAAATATATGGCTTATTTGAATATGAAAAACTCGTAAAAATGTGCAAAATTTATCATAAATTGAATGCCAAGTAACAAACTACCAATTAGCTACGATGGTGAAGATGGGTTGATTTCAATTCTAAGTACAAAATACCTGAATTCGACAGGTATAAGTACAGAAGAATTGTCATTGACTTTTATCTTTCTTCGTGGCCAAGTGGGTTAGTCACTGTCTGTACAAGCTTGCCGACCAGGGTTCGATTCCCGGCCGGAGCCAAGCTCTTGTCTTTGTGTGATTTCGCCTGGGGCTCTGATCCCGAGGTCGTTAAGAGAATCCAGACATTAATGTATCAAAAATATATATGGCTTATTTGAATATGAAAAACACGTAAAAATATGCAAAATTTATCATATATATATATATATATATATATATATATATATATATATATATATATATATATATATATATATATATATATATATATATATATATATATATATTCCTTGTAGACGGATAATGAGACGTTGGAATATGGGTTTTCTTCATTTATTACAAAAGGTTCGCTCGTAAGTACACGTACACAGCTGCCCTTCTTAGTGAGGGCCTTGTCTACTCGAGCGCCCAAAGGCAACCCTACACTCCCATCGCTATACAAATGCAATCTTGCTACAAGAACATGCTGAGTTATAGGTTTTTGTAGAATTCTCATGATTATAGAGTTCACTTACCTTGAGGTACAACTTATATCTACATACAAGAATTAGGACATTACCCCCACCCTAAGCTTTTCATTCTAGGGAGACGTGCGCACTCGCCCTCACTAGGCTAATTATATATGGAGGACACTCCGACCCGGAATATGCATGGCATGTACTGAACAGAAATGCAACATAATATATATATATATATATATATATATATATATATATATATATATATTATATATATATATATATATATATATATATATATATATATAGATATAGATATAGATATATATATATATATATATATATATATATATATATATATATATATATATAGATATATATATATATATATATATATATATATATATTATATATATATATATATATATATATATATATATTTATATATATATAGATAGATAGATAGATATTATATATATATATATATATATATATATATATATATATATATATATATATATATATATATAGAAATCACTCCCTCAAAAAACATCTCCTATAAAAAAAAATCCAAAATTGAATATTGCATGTAAAAATGTACAAGATACAATATAAATAATCCCACTCATTTCTTCTTAAGACCTCTGCGACTAAAATACAGAATACCCAGAGTGGAAAAAAAAAATCATAAGGCCATCAGTTTTATACAACCTAATCTATAACCTCCTCTTGTTGCGCTCAATACGGGCTTTTTGGGCAGGACAGAGGTAGGAATAGATATTTCTTCATCCATCGATTTTACTTGACCGAGTTTACGGCACAATTTCGCAACAGAACTCACCACCACAGTTTCACCATTTATTTAAATCACTACAACACTTGCACTTGCAACCGGTGGTCACTAGCCGTTTTCCTGAGAAAATCATTCATCTTCCCGCCCTTCTCTTATAACATTAAGTATAAGGCATTCATAAGTACACATTCACCAACACTGCCTATCCTCAAGGGCGAACTTTAATCCTGCAGCCACTTGCCATTCGGGAACCGCCCCGGCCCCAACAACCAGGAATCATATAAATACATGAATAATACAGCATCTGCCTGAAAGATCTCACCTGACCTATTTAACCTTTGACTGTTTTTAGGTTCACTCACCAATGGTATACGTATTGCCACACTCAGCAAAATGTCCACAATATTTTTACGTATACATTGAGCATCAACGTAAGAACCCATTGTTATCATCAAGTTTATCTAAAACACGTCGAAAGAAGAAATGAGGTCTCTTTAAACAACAACAACAGCAAAGAAAAGAAAAATTTCTACTCATGAACTCGAAGAATGTCACGTATGCAGGGGTAAGGAGAGACACTTTTGAAAACTTCCTCTTCAGGCACCACATGTACGTGTGCTTGATGATGTTTAGACACTCCGCCATTAATAATGCTTTGTATCACAACTGTGTTAGATCTAACCATCTTTACTCGGTATGGACCCAAATACGCTGGCTCTAGTTTGTGTTCCTAGGTTGTAATCATTTCAAATACACACGATCGCCCACAAATACTTTTACCGGGGCAGTTTTGAACCGACCATCATACTTTGAGCTGTGTTCTTCATTAGCTCTTTTCAAAAAAACTTTCAGTGGTGTTCAATACTTTCCTCAGTAGATTTAATATATATACCCGGTATTGCTCAGTTGAATAATTTGGGAATTGTTGCGAACTAATGAGTACCGAATATGGTAACACAGGATTCTCTCCATACATTAAAAAGAAAGGCGTGTCCTGAGCGAAGCATTATATGTAATGTTCAAAGCTAGCTCAGATGTAGGAAGCATGGCGTGCCAATGAAGGGGGTCACCAGCCACTAAGTAACGTAAAATTCGCACTACTTCCCTATTATGTGATTCAACTAAGCCATTTGCTGAAGGCCTATATGCGGTCACTGAAATGTGTTAAATTTCAGTAAGTCCGTGACCGATTTCACCACCTTATTTTTAAACTAGAGACCATTATCACTTATCAAAATTTTACGGACACCAAACCTAGTAATGAAAGAGCACAGCGCCTGGGCTGAATAAACTTGCCGATTTATCCAACATTGCGGAAGTATGAGTGTACCGAGTAACTGCATCCACAAATACACATATATACTTATCTTGTCTTAACCAGTAGGAAATGGTCCTACTACATCCATATGCACTCTATAAAATTCAATAAGAATCACAGGCCACTTTCTGGCTTCCTGTACAGTGTTTTTATGTTCTATGAAACGGTTACAAGCATGACAACCGTTTATTTAATTTTTCTATAGATTTTTTCATTCCTAACCAAAAGAAGGATTCATGTGCTCTCTTTATTATTATTATTATTATTATTATTATTATTATTATTATTATTATTATTATTATTATATTATTATTATTATTATTATTATCAATTTTAAAATTATTATTTTATCGTTCTATCATTTACTAAATGCCCTGCATACAGACTTGCATGTACAATGTGGATTGCTCGATTAATTAAAGAGGGAGAAAGAACTACCCGTGCACAAAATTCGCCTCCCCTCTTCTCGTAAGCACTATGTAAGATATAATTTTTTATAAAAAATTTCGAATTTCTTTTATGTCCCAACCTCCCAAGTCAATCAAACCAACATCATCAAGGCATTCATTCTGGAACCCGTGGTCATGTCCTCGGCCATACACATATATTCACCTTCGCCGCTCAATCTCTATGTCTCTCTACCTCTCTCTCTCTCTCTTTCTTCTCTCTCTCAACCCGTCTTCTGACTGCTTATCGGGATAATGCACATCCCGTTCTCTATTTTATATATTTTGATGGGGTCTTCACTATTTAGGTTACTTTCTTTTTTCCTCTTTTGTGCCATAGTTGTG
>NC_090756.1:70147525-70155383 GCF_036898095.1 Palaemon carinicauda
ACACGAGCGATGAAAAGGAAAAGCTTACAGTGCCAGTGTAGTAAACGAGAGAGAGAGAGAGAGGAGAGAGAGAGATGAGAGAGAGAGGAGAGATGAGAGAGAGAGAGAGAGAGAGAGAACAACCATATGTTGACAAGAAGAGCCTTCCGTGCCAGTATGATAAACAACAGAGAGAGAGAGAGAGAGAGAGAGAGAGAGAGAGATAACTATATGTTGTCAAAGAAAAGCCTTCATTGGTGGTATAATAAACAACAGAGAGAGAGAGAGAGAGAGAGAGAGAGAGAGAGAGAGAGAGAGAGAGAGAGAGACAGAGACAGAGAGAGAGAGAGAGATGCAAATTCAACGAAAATCCATCGTTTTCGGCCTCATCTTTAAATCCAAGAGATGGACGAATTCATGAATCCGCCGAAGCCAATGTTGGTAATGGAGAACTGTCGGGACTAAGCCGGAGGGAAATCACTGGAGTCTGCTTCATGTACATAAACTTTAGCTTTAGCTTCAACTGATGGCTAGATCTCCTTCTATAGCAGATGGGCAGACGGAGGCTTAATCATCACTGATGGCTGTCTACTTGTTATTTATATCTATAGTGTACTTTATTACATGAATTTCATATAGTAAAACCAACAATATTTTAAGTTTTTAAAGATACTAATGATAATGGTAAAGTGGAATTTAATTTCCCTGTCTTGGGAATTTGACTTCGTTTAACTCAAAAGCATTTTTTATTTTCTAAATTCATCATCATCATCTCCTACGCCTATTGACGCAAAGGGCCTCGGTTAGATTTCGCCGGTCGTCTCTGTCTTGAGCTTTTAAAAATTCAATACTTCTCCATCCATCATCTCCTACTTCGGGCTTAATAGTCCTCAGCCATGTAGGCCTGGGTCTTCTAATTCTTTCCTATAGTAATAAAACACAAGCAGTTTTTGTATTTTTTTTTTCAATTATTACGAAGCCTTGATAAAGTAGAATTTAGTTTCCCCCTTTTTTGGGGGGGGGGGGGGAATTTGACTTTGATTAAAGGTTTTAAAGGTCTCTCAGGAGTGGCAGAGGTAAGAGATCATCGCGTAAGGCCCCCCCCCCCCTTCAAACTAGGACTAAGGAGGGCCAGGCACTGACTGCTCATTACTCATAAGGTAGACATATGTTCAGTTTCTAGGACAATATCCTCTCTTTGATTCTGCCATTCATGAGACACATTTAAACCTTTAAATTAAATACCTTTAACAAATATTTGGAATTTTGATTGGGTTTTAGGAAAATGCATTAGCAATAAGACAGGCAATACCTTAATAATAAGTCTTTCTTAAAGCTATTAAGTTTTTCTTCTTCTTCTTGATGAAACTGTACAAGAAAAAGCTATTCAAAAGAAGCACGGAATGCTTTACTAATACTACTATTACTACTACTACTACTACTACTACTACTACCACTACTACATAACTTGTCGTCATCCCAGATAGCCCTATTTTTAGGTGATCAATAGCAGCAAGCATATTACTTCTTCACATCCTCCTACCTTGGCGTTCGACCGCAAAATACAGTTGACTACCAAATATACTTGGATCATCTTTCTGAAGTTTACAAAGATACATAAGCGAGTATCGAATGTTGAATCCTTCTCGTATGGTATTTCTTTTATACAAAATGATATGACGTTTTAAAGTTATGTGCATACCTTCTCAGACATCAGGTATCCTAATACTTGTAGATATAAACTGATTAAGATAACAGCCAAAACAGTAGAAGGGAACCACTTGGCCAGAAGTGATGGGTAATAAAGTCTGAGAGAGAGAGAGAGAGAGAGAGAGAGAGAGAGAGAGAGAGAGAGAGAGCGAGGAGAGAGGAGAGAGAGAGAAGAGAGAGAGAGAGAGAGAGAGAGAGAGAGAGAGAGAGAGAGATAAATTATAAATCTTGCTAAATAATCAAGACATATATCCAATGTACTATAATCATCCCTTGGCAGAATATAAATTTTGGAAAAAAAGGTATTCCATGGTTATAGAGCATTAACTTTAATCATATTACAATAGTTTGGATGATTTCAAGAGGTTTTATAGACACTAGATGTGTACGAATAGAAGATGGGAATATCATTAAAAGTATACTTCCAAATTGTCGGAATAAGAACTTTATCTAAACTTCAGAAGTTCAAACTTACAGCAAATGTTTTTATTTTGAACAGGTTGACATAATACTTTTTTATAGTATATGTATGAAGACTTTGTTTTAATGTTGTTATTGTTGTTAGAATGTATTATTCTAATTATTCATTACTTAGCTTGTTGTTTATTTGTTTGTTTGTTTCCTTCCTTATTGGGCTATTTTTCCCTGGTGAATCCCTTTTGCTTATAGCTTGCTGATTTTCCGACTAAGGTTGTAGCTTAGTTAGTATTAATAAAAATAATAATAATAATAATAATAATAATAATAATAATAATAATAATAATAATAATAATGGATAACTCCTAAATTGTGCATATGAACAATCAATCAAAACACCTGATATGTCAAACCAAATAACGGATCGCTAAATAATTTCAGAATATAACTATGAAAAATAGGTAGATAAGATATTAGCATTGATTAAACGGAGAGAGAGAGAGAGAGAGAGAGAGAGAGAGAGGAGAGAGAGAGAGAGAGAGAGAGAGAGAGAGAGAGAGAGAGAGAGAGAGAGAGAGAGAGAGAGGAATGCCCCCCAGGTAAGAAAAGGGAAAGCTCAGGAAGAATGGTAGGGATGAATAATGGCTGTTAAGTGTAAAGGGAAACCTGATGGAAGTGACACTGAGGAATTGGATGGAGCCAATATTGTTCGATATATTTGTGGATGTGTTTGATAGGGTTTGCGTTAAGAGGGTAACACGGAAAACATCATGATCGGTGGGAAGAACTACGGGAATCTGGACTAGGATTAAAGTTCATTATTGTTTTTTTTTTTGGGGGGGGGTGAATTCTGATTATTCAAAAATGAGTATTATCTTTAAATTAGGATAGCATTTTTTTCGGTAATTTAGACTCGCAAGAAATGTGTCTCCTTTTTTATTTAGAGTAGCAGAAATTGGAGTCAATTTTTTTTAGAATTTAGGATATGCAAAAATTTGCCAATTATTTATCTAAATTAGTCAGAAATTGGAGTCTATTTTTTTCCTTTAGAAAAGAAAAAAAATCTCTATTTCTTTTTAATTCAGATTAGCAAAAAAAGTGAGCATCGGGTATTGGAGCTTAGAGTAGTAAAAACTTGTCTATAGTTTTTGGAATTCTAAAAGTAAAAAATAATTGTTATTTTTTTTCCCTATATGACAGGTAGTAGACAAAAAAAATCTTTTTATAGAAAAATACACATAAATGTTAAATTAAAAACAAATAAGTAAACTTTTTATTACAATGATCATAAGTCTTTACGTCGAAAGCAGAGCTCAGAAGAGAAGAAGCAAACTATAGAAATGCTGACATGGTTCAAAGGCTGATTTGAAAGAGAAATCTAACAGATTAATGATTAATGCATTTAGTTCTAAATGATAAAAGATAAAAAAAAATGTATACAATAATGCAACGAACCTGTAACTAGATATTATTTATTATTATTATTATTATTATTATTATTATTATTATTATTATTATTATTATTATTATTATTATTATTATTATTATTATTATTATTATTGTTATTATTATTATTATTATTATTATTACTTTCTAAGCTATAACCATAGTTGGAGAAGCATGATGCAATAAGCGCAAGGGTTCAAAAGGAAGAAAAGACTCCATTGAGGAAAGGAAACAAGTAAGGGAATAAACTGCAAAAGAAATAATAAATGATAAAAATTAAAAGTTTCTACAAACAGCAACATCAAAATAGCCCCTTTCATACATAACCTATAAAACAGAGATTTATGTCAGCCTATTCAACATAAAAACAATCGCTGCAAGTTTGAACTTTAGAAGTTTCCATTTAGTTCTATTTCCTACAATTTGGAGGTCTACTTTCAAGAAAATTCTCCTCTCCTCTTCGTACACATTTAGTTTCTCGATAAAATCTCTTAGAATTATCAAAACCATTATCATACGATTTAAGTTAGTGCTTTTTGACCATAAATAGCTGTTTCACTAATATATGCCTATTACCAAGGAGAGGAGAAGTAATGACCAATTAAGATAAACTATTTCAAGAACAGCACTAACATTAATTTAGATTTTTCTTAAATAATTTATTAAGAGAGAGTGAGAGAGAGAGAGAGAGAGAGAGAGAGAGAGAGAGAGAGAGAGAGAGAGAGAGAGATTTAGTGTGAATAGTAGGCTCTGTATTCCTGATGAGCAGGTTTAAGGAACATCTCAGAGGAAAATTACTGCGCTGAGGTTTCATGGCAAGTTTCATGCCAGGTGTCATCTAATGAGGTATATGCAAAGAAAGGGAAATAGGATAAAATAACATTTATACAAAAGCCTACGCATTTACAAACATACATACACATACTACATACTGTATACACCACATTCTGAGTCGGGATACCGTAAAGTAGTGAAGAAGGTTAACGGATCACCATGATTATCAAGTTTCACCAGTCAAGAGCACCTATAAAAGGTTGGTTTGCTGTTAGCGAGAAAACGAAAATATCCCACTTTCGTCGATGCGCAGTTGACCAGAATGGTAATGAAAACTGGCCAACCACCAGACATGAATAAGGACGTGTCTGAGGCATTTGTCCTACAGTGGACTGGAAATAGCAACACGTCTAAATGTGCAAAATTTATCATTAATTGAATGCCAAGTAACAAAACTATCAATTAGCTACGATGGTGAAGATGGGTTGATTTCAATTCTAAGTACAAAATACCTGAATTCGACAGTTATAAGTACAGAAGAATTGTCAATGACTTTCATCTTTCTTCGTGCCCAAGTGGCTTAGTCACTGTCTATACAAGCTTGCCGACCAGGGTTCGATTCCCGGCCGGACCCAAGCTCTTGTCTTTGTGTGATTTCGCCTGGGGCTCTGATCCCGAGGTCGTTAAGAGAATCCAGACATTAATGTATCAAAAATATATATGGCTTATTTGAATATGAAAAACACGTCTAAATGTGCAAAATTTATCATTAATTGAATGCCAAGTAACAAACTACCAATTAGCTAAGATGGTGAAGATGGGTTGATTTCAATTCTAAGTACAAAATACCTGAATTCGACAGGTATAAGTACAGAAGAATTGTCATTGACTTTTATCTTTCTTCGTGGCCAAGTGGGTTAGTCACTGTCTGTACAAGCTTGCCGACCAGGGTTCGATTCCCGGCCGGAGCCAAGCTATTGTCTTTGTGTGATTTCGCCTGGGGCTCTGATCCCGAGGTTGTTAAGAGAATCCAGACATTAATGTATCAAAAAAATATATGGCTTATTTGAATATGAAAAACACGTAAAAATGTGCAAAATTTATCATAAATTGAATGCCAAGTAACAAACTACCAATTAGCTACGATGGTGAAGATGGGTTGATTTCAATTCTAAGTACAAAATACCTGAATTCGACAGGTATAAGTACAGAAGAATTGTCATTGACTTTTATCTTTCTTCGTGGCCAAGTGGGTTAGTCACTGTCTGTACAAGCTTGCCGACCAGGGTTCGATTCCCGGCCGGAGCCAAGCTCTTGTCTTTGTGTGATTTCGCCTGGGGCTCTGATCCCGAGGTCGTTAAGAGAATCCAGACATTAATGTATCAAAAATATATATGGCTTATTTGAATATGAAAAACACGTAAAAATGTGCAAAATTTATCATATATATATATATATATATATATATATATATATATATATATATATATATATATATATATATATATATATATTCCTTGTAGACGGATAATGAGACGTTGGAATATGGGTTTTCTTCATTTATTACAAAAGGTTCGCTCGTAAGTACACGTACACAGCTGCCCTTCTTAGTGAGGGCCTTGTCTACTCGAGCGCCCAAAGGCAACCCTACACTCCCATCGCTATACAAAATGCAATCTTACTACAAGAACATGCTGAGTTATAGGTTTTTGTAGAATTCTCATGATTATAGAGTTCACTTACCTTGAGGTACAACTTATATCTACATACAAGAATTAGGACATTACCCCCACCCTAAGCTTTTCATTCTAGGGAGACGTGCGCACTCGCCCTCACTAGGCTAATTATATATGGAGGACACTCCGACCCGGAATATGCATGGCATGTACTGAACAGAAATGCAACATAATATATATATATATATATATATATATATATATATATATATATATATATATATATATATATATATATATATATATATATATATATATAGATATAGATATAGATATAGATATAGATATAGATATATATATATATATATATATATATATATATATATATATATATATATATATATATATATATATATATATATATAGATATAGATATATATATATATATATATATATATATATATATATATATATATATATATATATATATATATATATATATATATATATATTTATATATATAGATAGATAGATATATATATATATATATATATATATATATATATATATATATATATATACATATATATATATATATATATATATATATATATATATATATATATATATATAGAAATCACTCCCCTCAAAAAACATCTCCTATAAAAAAAAATCCAAAATTGAATATTGCATGTAAAAATGTACAAGATACAATATAAATAATCCCACTCATTTCTTCTTAAGACCTCTGCGACTAAAATACAGAATACCCAGAGTGGAAAAAAAAAATCATAAGGGCATCAGTTTTATACAACCTAATCTATAACCTCCCTCTTGTTGCGCTCAATACGGGCTTTTTGGGCAGGACAGAGGTAGGAATAGATATTTCTTCATCCATCGATTTTACTTGACAGAGTTTACGGCACAATTTCGCAACAGAACTCACCACCACAGTTTTCACCATTTATTTAAATCACTACAACACTTGCACTTGCAACCGGTGGTCACTAGCCGTTTTCCTGAGAAAATCATTCATCTTCCCGCCCTTCTCTTATAACATTAAGTATAAGGCATTCATAAGTACACATTCACCAACACTGCCTATCCTCAAGGGCGAACTTTAATCCTGCAGCCACTTGCCATTCGGGAACCGCCCCGGCCCCAACAACCAGGAATCATATAAATACATGAATAATACAGCATCTGCCTGAAAGATCTCACCTGACCTATTTAACCTTTGACTGTTTTTAGGTTCACTCACCAATGTTATACGTATTGCCACACTCAGCAAAATGTCCACAATATTTTACGTATACATTGAGCATCAACGTAAGAACCCATTGTTATCATCAAGTTTATCTAAAACACGTCGAAAGAAGAAATGAGGTCTCTTTAAACAACAACAACAGCAAAGAAAAGAAAAATTTCTACTCATGAACTCGAAGAATGTCACGTATGCAGGGGTAAGGAGGGACACTTTTGAAAACTTCCTCTTCAGGCACCACATGTACGTGTGCTTGATGATGTTTAGACACTCCGCCATTAATAATGCTTTGTATCACAACTGTGTTAGATCTAACCATCTTTACTCGGTATGGACCCAAATACGCTGGCTCTAGTTTGTGTTTCCTAGGTTGTAATCATTTCAAATACACACGATCGCCCACAAATACTTTTACCGGGGCAGTTTTGAACCGACCATCATACTTTGAGCTGTGTTCTTCATTAGCTCTTTTCAAAAAAACTTTCAGTGGTGTTCAATACTTTCCTCAGTAGATTTAATATATATACCCGGTATTGCTCAGTTGAATAATTTGGGAATTGTTGCGAACTAATGAGTACCGAATATGGTAACA
>NC_090756.1:70155883-70160883 GCF_036898095.1 Palaemon carinicauda
ATAGATAAAAACAAATTTGTATACGAGAAGGATCCATCATCCGATACTCGCATATGTATCTTTGTAAACATCAGGAAGATGATCCTAGTTTCTACGGTAGCAAACTTTATTATGCGGTCGAATGCCAAAGAACGAGGATTTAAACAAGTAATTGGCCGTCTGCTACTGATCACCTAAAAATAGTGTTATCTACGACGACGACAAGTTATGTAGTAGTAGTAGTAGTAGTACTACTACTAGTAGTAGTAGTAGTAGTAGTACTACTACTACTACTACTAGTAGTAGTAGTAGTAGTTAAAGCTTTAAATGATCTATTTATTAGCTTTTTCTTGGACAGTTTTATCTAAAAGAAAAAGTTGAAAGCTTTTAGAAAGACTTATTAATAAGACATTATCTGTCTGATTGCCAATTCATTTTCCTTATAACCCAAAAAATATATACAAATATTTGTTAAAGGTATTTGATTTAGAGGTTTAAAAGGACTCTGATAAATGGCGGATTCAAGGGAGAGGACAATGTCATGGTGACTAACCTTATGTCTACCTGCTGAGACATTAACAGCATTGCCTGACCCTCTCTGGTCCCAATTTGAAGAGGGGTTTAGGTGCTTATCATATGTATATTTGGAATCTAGGGAATTGCCACTGTCCCTGGCATCTGGCACTCATGAGTGACCTCTAAAATCTTTAGATGAAGTAAATACTATAAAAAAATTAAGCTAATTTCTACTTTATCATTATTATAAGTTGGTACAAAAATTACTGTATTTTTTTTATTACTTTATGAAATTTATTTATTAAAATACACTACAGATATAAAACAATTTTTTTTAGTTAAATGAAGTAAAATTCCAAAAAAAAGTTAGTTGAAACAAAAACTGCAAAAACTCCTTTTTATTAATATATGAAATTTATACAATAGAATAAACAATAGATATAAAAATCAGGTAGACAGGCTTCAGTGATGAATAGTCCTCCGTCTGCCCATCTGCTATAGAATGAGATCCAGCCATCAGTTAAGGCTAAGCTAACGATTCGGTCCATGAAGCAGACTCCAGCGATTTTCCTCCTGTTTAGTCTCGACAGTTTTCCATTACCAACATTGGCTTCGTCGGAATCATGAATTCCTCCATCTCTTGGAATTGAAGATGAGGCAGAAGACGATGAATTCTCTCTCTCTCTCTCTCTCTCTCTCTCTCTCTCTCTCTCTCTCTCTCTCTCTCTCTCTCTCCTCTCTCTCTCTCTCTGTTATTTATCATACTGGCACAAGAGGCTTTTCCTTGTCAACACATGTTTATCTCTCTCTCTCTCTCTCTCTCTCTCTCTCCTCTCTCTCTCTCTCTCTCCTCTCTCTCTCTCTCTCTCTCTCTCTCGTATACTACACTGGCACTGTAGGCTTTTCCTTTTCAACACTTGTATATATTTTTATTCACAAATTTGAACGCTTTTTGCCAATGTGAATTGGAAATGAGCTCACGGAACATGTAAAAAACAATGTTCAAGATCCTATGAAGATTAAACCATTTTTTTCTGGCGAATTTAGAAAAAAAAAACACAGAATAGAATTTATTCTTTCAATTGAGTGCTGGAAGAGCTATAACAACAAGAATAAATGCAACAACAACATCAGGCTTAAGATACTATTGAATCACAACCCACTCCCTCCCCCCTACTTCCATGTATCATCCAAAAAACTTGCAATTATTGCAAATCAATAGAATCACTTTCTTGATCAACCATGTTCCTTTCACTCCGGGTTTCTTTCCATGTATTTATTCATTTCGATTTCCTTGACCTTTTCCAGGCAATGACTACTGATGACTCACCAGGCTCCCAAAAAGGCCCCATCCTTAGGTGACAAAGATGATGAGGTTTCAGACACTAAAGGAACAAACGAGATTCAGCGGAGACGTTACCAAGAGGCTATAATAAATTGTAAATTTATATGTATTATGATGTCAAAAGCAAACTATATATGTAGATATTTAGGCACTGGTTGATATAATTATATTAAACATAAGATTCACAAGAATAATATAGAATTTCAATTCTATGAACAACAAGATTATCCAAGTTATCATTACTTTGGCTTCATCACCGACATTATTACTCTACTTCCTTCTTCTGTCATTATCATTATTATCCTTAAAATTGTTATTATCATTATTAGCTTACAATGAATATCTTTAACTAAGTTATTGCATTATCATTTCTATATTATAAAAGGGAAAATTTTTTGAATTTGCTTTTTTCACTCACTCAAGATAATTGGAACATATATATATATATATATATATATATATATATATATATATATATATATATATATATATATATATATATATATGTTTATATATATATATATATATATATATATATATATATATATATATATATATATAATAAAGATATATATATCTAAATCCCGTCCGGAATTCTCCGGGTTGGGTCCTGCATCTGATATCGCCATTCTCTCCAGAGACTCCTACCCAATGCCATCTGTGCCAGCTGCTGAAATGTCTCGCCTCTATTTGCTTTCCTGAAGGTTTTCACCCATGTATCTCTTGGTCGTCCCCTTCGGTCTATTTCCGGCCACTTGACCATGAAGCACTATCTTTGGCCATCTTTCCTGTTCCATCCTCTGTACATGCCCAAACCATCTCCTCTGAATATCTTCTACTCTAATCCGAATTGTGTCCTCAACACCAGCCATTTCTCTCACTCTCTCGTTCGTAATTCTGTCCTCCCATCTTACACCACAGATTCTTCTCAGACATTTCATTTCAAAGGCTAATAACTTTTTCTCTTCTCTCTTCTTCAGTATCTAGCATTCAGCACCGTATATCACTATGGGGATTACTATTGCTCTTAATAGCCTAATTTCCCACTTAATGGGTATATTTCTATCTTTCCAGATTCTTCCTAGCCTTCCAAATGCTTTCTGGCCACTTGAGATTCGCTCTTTCCATCTTTCCATCTGCTGTGAAAAACACTCCCAAATATTTAAACTCATTGACTTGTTCCACTTCTCCCTCTGATAGCTGTATTTCTAAGGCCTCTCTCTGGCGTCCAATTTTCATACTTTTGGTTTTCTCTCTATTTATCACTAATTCATACCTACTGCACTGCTCCTCCACCATTCTCAACACTCTCTGAAGTTCCTCCTTAGTTTCTGCTAAAAGCACTATGTCATCTGCATACTTCATGTTAGATATTTTTGTCCCTCCTATATCTATGCCACCCTCATAATCTCCAAGTGCCATTCTCATAACCCATTCCAAGTATAGGTTGAAGAGGTGTGGTGATAGTGGGGCAACCCTGTATAACCCCCACCAGTGGTTATGAACTCTTCTGTCAAACACTTTCCTTTTCTTACTCTAGCCGATGTCCTTTCATACAATCTCCTGATGGTTTCCAATATTTTTGGTTCTAATCCCCATTCCTTCAAAATCCTAATCATTCCTTCCCTCCATATGGAGTCAAACGCTTGCCTGAAGTCAATAAATACACAATACAGATCTTTTTCCTTCTCCCAGAATTTTTCTATGATTTGTGAGAAGGTGAATACATGATCGATTGTTCCTCTACCCGCCCTAAATCCTGCTTGACCCTCATCAATTATTTCCACATCTTGCCTTGCTATTCTACTTTGTATGATTTTTGCTAAAACTTTATAAGCATGTAGTAATAGACTTATAGGCCTATAATTTCTGCATAACGTGGTGTCCCCTTTCTTGTGTGTTGGAATTATAATGTTTTCAGTCCAATCATTTGGAGCTGCTTGTCCGTCTACTATATCCCTGCATAAATCACACAACCATCTTTCTACCATTTCACCGCCAGCTTCAAGCAATTCCTTTGGTAGTCCATCTATTCCTGGTGGTTTCCCACTTGACATAGCTCTTAAAGCTTTTCCCACTTCTTCTATCAGGAGATCTGGCGTTTCCTGTATGTTCCATAGCCCTCCTCTTAGTTCTGGATAATCTTCTCCAGTTACCCGTCTTCCACTTCCTTTTAGTTGTTCCTCGCAGTGCGTTTTCAAGATCTTCTCAACATCAGCCGTTGCTGATACCTTGTTGCCATCTGCATCTCTTACAGCAATTCCAATGTTTTTCTAACGCCTTGTTAATCTGTCTACTGCGGTGAATAGCTCTCTTGAATGGCCGTTTCTGGAACATTCCTCATAGGGTTTTACACAGGTCTTCTATCCATTTTAATTTTGCTCTTTTGCATTTATTGTCCACTGCTCTGCACTTTTGTCTATAACTTGCTTTGTTTTCTTGGGATGGGTTTTCATTCTTTGTCTTTTTTTGCTTCTCTCCTCTCTTGGCATGCATCCAATACTTCCTCTGTGACCCACTGTTGCTTTGCCCTCCTTCTCTTCCCAAAATACTGTCGGCTTCCTCTTAAATTATATCTCGTCCCCGACGCCACTTTTACTTGGGCGTATATATTATATATATATATATATACAGTATATATATATATATATATATATATATATATATATATATATATTTATATATATGTATATATATGTATATATATATAGATAGATATACAGTATATATATATATATATATATATATATATATATATATATATATATATATATATATATATATATATATATATATATACATATGCATATATATATATATATATATATATATATATATATATGTAGATAAATAATATATTTATATATATATATATATGTATGTATGTATATATATACAGTATATATATATATATATATATATATATATATATATATATATATATATACTCAGTATATATATATATATGCATATATATATATATATATATACATATATATATATATACATATATATATATATATATATATATATATATATATATATATATATATATATATAAATATATATATATGTATTTACTGTATATATATATATATATATATATATATATATATATATTTATATATATACATGTATATATATTTATATATATATATAT
>NC_090756.1:70175883-70180883 GCF_036898095.1 Palaemon carinicauda
TGTTCGGTTTCGATGTATCGGCCCTTTTATTTCCTTCCTGATACTAATGTAAACCTCAGTTGCTCAATTGTAAGGTAATTTTAAGTGGGTTATTATTCCGATGGGTATATTCTTCTATATAAATGACCATGACTTTTAGATGCTAATCTTCTTGAATATTTCTTTACAGACAGCGAGCGAAGCAGAACGAAGGAAACGCCCTACGATTTACGTGAATTGCCTTGTTCTCCAACCAACTGTTTGTAACTCCGTTACTACGTTATTTTAAAGGCTTATTTATGTAATAAATATCATATTTAATTACATTTTTCCTTCCAACCTTTATTTACAAACCACAGATTTCTATGGTGTTCTGCTTATGGCGCCCAACGTGGGGCAACACAATGAAAGGTGCTTAATGATGGTGCAGATGATCCAGTAGAGAATTGACCACGACCGGGGCTCCCAGTAGTCTCGTATTTCTATTTGCAGGACTTTGACATTTTCCTTTCCAGGATATTAACATTTCATTTAAATAAATATATTTTTCCTTTTCAGAAAGTTAACATTTTATTATTTTGCATTTGTTATAAGTTTGTTATAATGGCTAACTTACAGGTACTGATTGGACAACGAAAAGTAATTCGGAGAAAAGTCACCGAACAATTCAATAGGTCTGACACCTATTCTGCCCTTACACAAGAAGAAAAGTTAGCTATTAAAGGTCTTCTTGTTAATTATAGAAACAAGCTGTCAGAGCTAGATGATCATATCCTCTTGAAGAAATTTCCTGACGTATCTGATGAAGCAGAGTTAGAGCCAGAATTAACAAGTTGCCAGGATTATTTAGATAAAATTGAGTATTGTTTACCATTACTTGAGATTTCCAGGGGTAATAATGGTTCTAATATTCCCGACGTGGCCCGCAGTTTACTGAAACAGCCAACAGCTCCTCTTCCTAAGTTTACAAGTAAAGAAGGAGAAGATTTATTGAAATTTATAGCAGAGTTTGAGGCTACAACTAATGTATTTCAGTATCCTGATAGAGATTTACTTTTATTGCTGAAGCAACAGATAGACGGTCGAGCAAAGACTTTATTATGTTCTCTGGAAGCTGACAAACAGCGTTATGTAGATGCCAAAGAATTATTGATTTCCGCCTTTGCTTCTAAGGAGGTTTGTAAAAACAATGCAATTAGGAAAATTACGGAGTTAAGTTTAAGAGAGGGTGATGATCCCTTCACATTTATTTCCATCCTCCGATCAGTATGTGAAGCAGTCAAGACTTTTAACATTGGAGCGGATGAATTTGTCAGATATTTTGCTTGGCACGGCTTAAATGGTCGCTTTCAGCGTCATTTTATTAATATTACAGGAAAAACTCATCCTTCCTTAAATGACATTATTTCACATTTCTTTGCAGCTTGCGAAAGGTACGAAAGTGACGGGAAAGGTGTTGAAAGCTTGAAATGTAAAGCTTCACGTGTCAAAACATTAACACTCCCTCTTCCTAAAGAGAGTACTACCAGCATGGCTGCGGAAGCAGTAACATATGATAAAGACAGGTTTTCGCCTCAGTGTTCCTTGTGTTCTGCGGTTGGAAATACTGATAAATTTCACTTTATCCATAAGTGCCCTAATTTTCTTTCTCCTACAGATAAAGTGCAT
Source organism: Palaemon carinicauda (assembly GCF_036898095.1). Taxonomy (NCBI): domain Eukaryota; kingdom Metazoa; phylum Arthropoda; class Malacostraca; order Decapoda; family Palaemonidae; genus Palaemon; species Palaemon carinicauda. The sequence continues at coordinate 70,177,531 of NC_090756.1, forward strand.
ATTTTAAAATCTAGAAATGGATGTGTAAAATGCGGCCAGTTTAATCATGTTTCCGGTAAGTGTCGTTTTAAATTCAAAAGACGCTGTTCAAATTGTAACAGCTGGCATATGACTTACCTATGTGATAGGAGTCAGTCACCAGACAGAGACTCTAACAACATTAATAACTGCAAATCCAAGGTGGAAACTTCTCCTCAAATAAGCAGCGGTGTTGCCGTACTTCCTACTTGTCAAGGTGATTCCATTTTACCCACCTTTTCATTTAAAGTTGGGGGAACTGTTTACAGAGGACTGAAGGACAGTGGTTCGCAGAGCACGTTTGTCACTAAGAAATTGGCGGAGGAGAATAATCTTAAAATCATTAACTCAAAGGTAAAGCTAACAGTTAATGGGTTTAATGGTAACAAGGAGTATTTTACTGAAATTGTTGAAGTTCCTGTTACGATCGGAGATAAATCCTTTATAATTTATTGCTTGGTTGTACCAAACATTAATGTAGCATTGAAATTACCTCTGCTTGGTAGATTAGTTGATAAATTTCAGGCACAAGGTGTTAAATTAGCTGATCAATTCCTTAATAAATTTTCTCATGAAATTGATAATGTTCAGCTCATTTTAGGTACAGACTTCGCTTATTGTATTGCAGGTACAGATACAGTTTTTGGAGGAATAAATTCATCGATGTATACCGAGTGTCATGCAGGTATTTTGCTGTCTGGTAGCATTGATTTAATGATTAAGAATATTGATAATTTAGCTGATAAGAGAGTGCCAACCTCGGCTGTTAGTAACCCATTTGAGTGTAGTTCTGCTATTCATATCCAGAGTAATTCATTTTTGCTGAACTCTAAAGTTGATATTTTTGCCGATGATGACATTAATACTAACTTTGAGGTGAACTGTTCATTTTCTGTAATAAATGAAAGAGGTATGCTTATGGAGAAACCACTGCAACAGGCCACTGATCAACTTCTAGAGTCTGAATGCAATTATTACTTAAATTACGATCAGAATTCCTACAATGATGAAAGTATTGAACTTAATAACCAGTTGGTCGAATTTACCATCAAAACCCTTCGTCGTAGGGAGTCTGATGGACGTATTATTGTTCCCTTGCTGTGGAATGGGAAAGTTTCTCATTTACTTTCAAAGAATGAACATCTATCTAAGTTGATATTAAGGTCTAACCTCAAGAGACTTAAACGACATCCAGAACGTTTGCAGCTCGTTGACCAAACAATTAGGGAGCAATTGAAGGCAGGCATAATTGAACCCATTTATGATTTAGAGGTGTTTAAAAGTGAGAACCCTCAACATTCTTTTTTACCACACATGCCTATCTTTAAACTGGATAGAGATAGTACCAAATGTAGGATTGTATTTTTGTCCAACCTTAGGGATTCTTCCAATAATATATCTTTGTCACATAACCAGTGCATGTATTCAGGGCCTACGTTAAACCAAAAATTGTCATCTTCTTTTTTACAGCTTAGATTTGACCAAAAGTTACTTATATTTGACCTTAAGAAAGCCTTTAATATGTTATCCTTAACAGAAACTGATCAGTCCAAGTTGTTATTTTTTTGGTACAAAAATGTGAATCAAGGCGATTTTTCCTTATTGGCTTTTAAGAATGTAAGATTACCTTTTGGCCTTAGATGTAGTCCCTTTTTATTAATGATTTCATTATATTACATACTTGTTTTACAACCTTCAGAGGATTCTCGAATAGCAGATTTAAAGAAATCTATCTATTCCATGATTTATATGGACAATGGGGCCATTACTGCCAATACTTCAGAGGAGTTAGAGTGGTCGTATAAACAGCTTTCCAATATATTCAATCCCTATAAATTTGACATTCAGCAGGTTGTAACTAATGATTCAACTTTACAGGATGAAGTGGACCGCGAAGCCGAGGCAGCTACGCCTTTACGTAACAAGTTGTTTGGTTTAAACTGGGATCGATGTTCCGACGAAATTTTCACTAAACCAATTTTTCTTGATCCCAATGCTAATACTAAAAGGTCTCTTTTACAAACAATTGCTTCACAGTTTGACCTTTTTGGTTTTAATATGCCATTGTTTAACCGCTGTAGATTGTTCATGCATCAATTACAGTGTCAAAAGAATTTACATTGGGATCAACCATTAACGCAAGAATTGCAGAGAGAATGGATTAATATTTGCAGGCAAACCAACAGAGCTCCTCCTTTAAAAATTGCTAGGTGTGTTGGTCCACGAGATGGCAATTATGATATTTATATTTTTTCAGATGCAAGTAAGGACATATTTGGTTGTGTACTCTATTTACAGCATATTGAATCCAATCGCTTAAGCTTTATACATGCCAAAAACCGACTTGTAAATAATCAACTTAAGAGTAAATCCATGCCCTCTCTGGAACTTAACGCAATACATTTAAGTGTTGAGTGTGCTCTTGAGATTTACAAAGATTTGTCTGGATCTGCTTGCTTAAAACCCTTAAAGGTTAATAATATTTACGTATATACTGATTCTCTCTGTGCCTTACATTGGCTGAATTCTGCTGCCTTGAAATTGGACAAATTAAATAAACATTCTCCATTTGTCGTAAACAGACTTCATAATATTCAAAGAATGTGTGAAACGGTTCCTATAAAATTTAGCTTTATTTCAGGAAAAAACAATCCTGCAGACATAATCACCAGATGTGTGTCATACAACCAGTTGCAAAATTCTTGCTTTTTTTCAGGACCAAATTTAAGTATAAATGAAGTTCCAGAATTGTCAACTACCATACCAGCATTTGAGATGCCCACTGAAGTTCAAGCAACTCCTTCCACAGCTCAGGTTATTGAATTTGCTAACAATCTTATTGATATTAATAATTATTCCAATTTCAGGAAACTTGTATTGATTTTTCGCAATATTTTCTTAGTGGTGCACAAGTGGAAGCTGAAAGCGAAAATTGCTTGCTCACCAGTCGCTAATTACTTTGCCCAGGCTATAAATTACTTGTTAAACAATGAACAAAGAAAGCATTATCCTGAGGTATATTCTTACCTACAGCATGGTCTTAATTCCAGAAAAGACATTCCTCCTATTATAACGCAACTTAATGTATTTTTAGATTCACAGGGTCTTCTGAGAGTTAAGAGTAAATTCAAAAAATGGAATTATGGCTTAAGTGGAAATTACCCTTTATTATTGCACCCAGACAGTCATTTGACCAAACTAATTATTTGGGATGCACACCTCAAATTATTACATTCAGGATGTTATTCTGTATTAACAGAGCTCAGAAAGCATTATTACATCCCTAAACATTTCTCAGTGGTGAAAAAGGCTCTTAAACAGTGTGTTCATTGTCG
>NC_090756.1:70188383-70208383 GCF_036898095.1 Palaemon carinicauda
CTTAGTTGAATCACATAATAGGGAAGTAGTGCGAATTTTACGTTACTTAGTGGCTGATGACCCCCTTCATATGCCCAGCATGCTTCCTACATCTGAGCTAGCTTTGAACATTGCATATAATGCTTTGCTCAGGGGTACACCTTTCTTTTTAGTGTATGGAGAGGATCCTGTGTTACCATGTTCGGTACTCATTAATTCGCAACAATTGTTAGATTATTCAGCTGATCAGTACCGGGTATATATATTAAATCTATTGAGGAAAGTAATGAACACCACTGAAAGTTTTTTTTGAAAAGAGGTAATGAAGAACACAGCTCAAAGTATGATGGTCGGTTCACAACCGCACCGGTAAAAGTATTTGTGGGCGATCGTGTGTATTTGAAATGATTACAACCTAGGAAACACAAACTAGAGCCAGCGTATTTGGGTCCATACCGAGTAAAGATGGTTAGTTCTAACACAGTTGTGATATAAAGCATTATTAATGGCAGAGTGTCTAAACATCATCATGCACACATACATGTGGTGCCGGAAGAGGAAGTTTTCATAAGTGTCCCTCCTTACTCCTGCATATGTGACATTCCTCGAGTTCATAAATAGAAATTTTTCTTTTCTTTGCTGTTGTTGTTGTTTAAATAGACCTCATTTCTTCTTTCGACGTGTTTTAAATAAACTTGATGATAACAATGGGTTCTTACGTTGATGCTTAATGTATATGTAAAATGTTGTGGACATTTTGGTGAGTGTGGCAATACTTATAACATTGCTGAGTGAACCTAAAAAGAGTCAAAGGTTAAATAGGTCAGGTGAGATCTGTTAGGCACATGCTGTATTATTCATGTATTTATATGATTCCTGGTTGTTGCGGCCGGGGCGGTTCCCGAATGGCAATTGGCTGCGGGATTAAAGTTCGCCCTTGAGGATAGGCAGTGTTGGTGAATGTGTAGATATGAATACCTTATACTTAATGTTATAAGAGAAGGGCGGGAAGATGAATGATTTTCTCAGGAAAACGGCTAGTGGCCTCTGGTTGAAAGTTGCAAGTGCAAGTGTTGTAGTGATTTAAATAAATGGTGAAACTGTGGTGGTGAGTTGTGTTGCGAAATTGTGCCGTAAACCCGGTCAAGTAAAATCGAGGGATGAAGAAATATCTATTCCTACCCCTGTCCCGCCCAAAAAGCCCGTATTGCCCGCAACCAGAGGGAGGTTATTGATTAGGTTGTATAAAACTGATGTCCTTATGATTTTTTTTTCCACTCTGGGTATTCTGTATTTTAATCGCAGAGGTCTTAAGAAAAAATGAGTGAGATTATTTATATTGTATTGTGTACATTTTTACATGCAATATTTAATTTTTTATTTTTTTTGTGGGAGATGTTTTTTGAGGGCAGTGATTTCTATATATATATATATATATATATATATATATATATATATATATATATATATATATATATATATATATATATATATATATATATATATATTATGTTGCATTTCTGTTTAGTACATGCCATGCATAATCCGGGTCGGAGTGTCCTCCATATACAATTAGCCTAGTGAGGGCGATTGCGCACCTCCCCCTAAAGTGAAAAACTACGGGGGGAGGATGTCCTGATTCTTGTATGTAGATATGTGTTGTACGTCAAGGTAAATGAACTCTATAATCAGGAGAATTCTACAAAAACCTATAACTCAGCATGTTCTTGTAGCAAGATTGCATTTTGTATAGCGATGGGAGTGTAGTTGCCTTAGGGCGCTCGAGTAGACAAAGCCCTCACTAAGAAGGGCAGCTGTGTACGTGTACTTACGAGCGAACATTTGTAATAAATGAAGAAAACCCATATTCCAGCGTCTCATTATCCGTCTACATGGAATATATATATATATATATATATATATATATATATATATATATATATATATATATATATATATATATATATATATATGGGTGTTTGTGTGTTTGTGTGTGTGGGTGTGTGTGTGTGTGTGTGTTTAATATTATACTTGGGATATATCTTAAAGAATCAAAACTTATCTTTCCTTTTCGAAATTGATTTTAGTCAAACGGTGATTTCATAATTGATACTCCGATGATGTTACATTCGTCTGAAGAACTTCAATTTTGTTCTTTAGTTAATAAACTTTTCATCATTATTTATCCTGGATAATGTTTTCTTTTACAATAAATACAAGACTAACGAACACAAAACTAAAACTGGCACTCGGTAGATCACATACTTTCGCCAACGCCATATTTGTAAAATGGAATATCAGATAACAATTTACCACGATACGGCATAAATATGGTTTTGTCCGTTTCGTGACTGTCCGTTTCGTGACTTTGGCCTAGACTTTTGACCCGATCATTCCAAAATCTTATCAAATTATCTTTGGATAATGCCTAATCCTCAATCAAATTTCATGAGATTTGGTCAAATAATTTTTGAGTTATGCGAATCACAAACGCACACAGACATACAAACAAATAAATGCACACTGCCTTTCAAAGCCTAACCTTCGCAGAGAGGTTGGCGAAGATTCTTATGCTGTATGCTTATAATACCAGTTTTAGTTGCGTGTTTCCGTGCACTTCTGGTCTATATTTATGGTTTGTTCCTTATCATAATCTTTTATCCTTCGGTAGTTTGTGATTTTGTACATTATTCGAGATTATGACCTTCATTTTAAGTGAACTGGAAGAGTGACAGAAAAGAGCTATTTATTTGTAATCCAGAACAAAATCGGTTTGAAAACATACTGTAGAATCTTTTCAAATGTTGAATATTGATGTTATGAAATTCAAGTAGGAATTTTAAACTTGAACAATTCGATAGTGCCATAGACAGTGTTTATACTATTCCACCGTCTATGGTTAGAATTTTCTCACTTGAGGGTGTTCTCAGATATGCTATCTGTCTGTTTCATTACTTTCTTTCATCACTGGGCTATTTTCCCTGTTGGAGCCCTTTAGCTTTCCAAACAAGGATTGTAGCTTAACTTGCAATAGAGAGAGAGAGAGAGAGAGAGAGAGAGAGAGAGAGAGAGAGAGAGAGAGAGAGAGAGAGAGAGAGAGAGAGAGAGAGAGAGAGAGACTGAATCCAAAGTAGACTGATATATGAAACCCACTTATTCCAAATTCTTCAGAGAAACACATCATTGTTGTTTATACTCGTAATTAATAGCGATCTGTCTCTCTATGCATTAGCAGTAATTTCTTTTCCAAGAATTTTATTACCAAAATGCTTCAACACATTTCATTTTTGGCTTAATTAAAAAGTTTTATTATCAATTGTCCCTTACCTTTATTATAGCTCATTTGTTTCCTTTTCTCGCTGGGCTATTTTCCCTGGAGGAATCTTTGATCTTTTCCAACTAGGGCTGTGGCTTTGCTAGTAATAATAATAATAAAATTGATAATAATAATAATAATAATCATAATAATAATAATAGTAATAACAACAAAAAAACCACACCAAGAATGGAGACCTCCGCCACTGCAGCTTTTTCCTCGTAACCAACTCTCCTTTCCAAAAATAAATTCAGGCGCATTTAAAGTCTGTGCAACATCCACGTGCGAACATGGGGTTAAGGTTAGAAGTAATTCAGTCGACCTTTAGCTCGACCTTGACCTTGACTTTTGTCCTAGGACTTTTAAAATTGAGTTACGTCTACGTATCAACATATTAATTAATCCCTGAAAGATTCACTTCTCTGTAAGTAAAGTTGTGGCCACAAGGTAGTTTCATTAGCAGTGGTGATTAAAATAATAATAATAATAATAATAATAATAATAATAATAATAATAATAATAATAGTTGAATTCCGTAATGCAGAATGTCCTTTACTTATATATTGTATATGGATCCTATGATTTATTCATTTTTTTTTTCATGGAATACGAAGAAGGTAGGACATTTTTAGTCGTTGGATAATTTTATAACAAATATTAATGGGATAGTTCTACTAAATATCTTACTATTAAATTAATTCAAATACGTTTATAAGGAATATTAATACGATATACTACTAAATGTCTTATTAATCAATTATATATATATATACATACATATATATATATATATATATATATATATATATATATATATATATATATATGTATATATATGTATATATATATATATATATATATATATATATATATATATATATATATATATATATATATTTGTGTATATATATATACTGTATATATATATATAAATATATATATATATAATATATATATATATATTTATATATATATATATATATATATATATATATATATATATATATATATATATATATGTATATTTTATATATATATATATATATATATATATATATATAAATATATATATATATATATATATATATATATATATATATATATATATATATATATATAGTTCTTTAACGTAATCTTCATATAAAAGATTGTTCTTCAATACCACATCCAAAATTGCAGTCTTTGAAATTCTAGTCTATATAGTTAGAACAATTCTTTCCGTTAACTCTATCGAGAATTTATTAAATTTTATAAACTTTTCTTCTGTATTTAATTACCCATATATCCTACTATAAAGATGTACAGTGCATTAGTTTTGTCTATTAAGTTTTTCAGTTAATTTCCAGTATAAAAGTATCACAACTATTCTAGGATGAAAATTCTCCTATTTTTCAAAACCATTTGCAGTGACCCTTCAATACTCATGCCTCTCTCTGCTGTATCAACTTAAAAGAAAAATGAATGTAAATATGCCTACTTTATTCATCGAATATCAATACAAATATTCAATACCTCGTGATATTGTTTTTAATCTATCATCCGTTCGCAAGAGACATTTTTCGGTTCACGAATCCAACGCATGTTAGCAAAGGCCAATGGCTGATTATAGCATTGCACACACAACTGAGACTTTTCATTGCACCATGATCCAATGCTCGCTCCGAGTATTCCATTATTAATGCTTGTTATGTGACAGCTTATGGTGAAACATGGATCACCATTGGGCGTGCGTTGCTTTATTTGTTTATTTATCTCTTGTTTTTTTTCCATCTTGTTAGCGCTGTGCCAAGTGTCTAATCTCTCTCTCTCTCTCTCTCTCTCTCTCTCTCTCTCTCTCTCTCTGATTACTAGGTCAGAAAGAGACTGGTGACGAGACATCTCTCTCTCTCTCTCTCTCTCTCTCTCTCTCTCTCTCTCTCTCTCTCTCTCTCGTGTCCACCGGCTGGTCTCTGTTTGTCTGTCATTTCACCTTATACAACAAACAAACAAACATTTACGGCGATTCTCGAGAGATTTGTTGCTTTGATCACCAAAGTGAAAAGAGTGACCATTTTATGGCAACAAACTTTGATAATTTTATAGTCATAGTTGTTTACAGTCAGGCTTACTGTACATATTTGCACTTACTACAGTTTATACTTTCAATAGCAAAAGTATTTGTAATGTATTTGTATCTTTTCTTCAATATCACCAAAAGAAGAAGAAAAAGAAAACAATATCAAGGTCCAATCACCAAATATAGAGGTTTCCATTATTCTAATGTCAAAATACATTATTCATAAGCAAATTCTCTTCACTGTTTTAGTATAAGCTTCTGTCTATTGCAATTTGTAATCCTTCACCTTCCATAGTATGTTAATAAATAACATTTTTTCAACTTTCTCCTTATCCAGAGTTACCTTATACACCTAGGTTACCTACTCAGTTTTGCTATTAGCAGCTTGCCTAAACATCATAAGATATATGAAAGATTTCATATATTCATCATCGTAAGTGTATTTCTTACATCTCCCATAGTTCTTTACGATGTATTGACAAATCCAAGTTAATACCATGTCTGCTGTTCCCTTACCTTCCTTATTCATCCCATTTTTCTAAGATTAAATCATCAAAGAACTGATGTATTCCCTATTGAAAACATAACTTTAATCAAAGAAAAATGTAATTATTACAATTTTCTTTATTGATTCCAGTCAAATATAATTTTTTAGCTCTTTTGAGGTATATGTTCTAATCCGTTTATCTTTTTAAATGATATTTTCCTGACATTTTACTTCTATTTTAACTGACATTACATGATCTTGAATCATGCAATCATGTAAAAAAAAAAAAAAATTCAATGTCAGATCCACTTTTGTGACTAAATGCACTTCTACTAAATTTGAGTAAGCTGTGAAATATGCAGAAGATTGTTAATAGCCTTTAGTTCTTACAATATTATTCCAGGAAACAAATGCTCAACTTAATAAAAGAAAAACACTCTATGAGAAAATTCATGTTAAAAATGTAAAGACACCTAAACAGAAACAGAAGCTGCATACATTTGGATGTCATGAATCACAATATGAAACGTAGCTCCATCAAGCAAAAGTTGCTTTAACGCTGCAGTAATTAGAACAACCCTCAGGGGTCCATATTTGCAAGAATATCAGTCAACGTGTTTGCCGGAGTCAAAAAGATTTTTCCTCCATTTATAGTTGTTTTTGTCAATCACTTTATATTCGCAAACAATGTTTATTTTGTATGAATGTCGTACAAGTGAGATTGTATTGGCAAGGTATATAGACTCCCTTATTCTATATACGTTGGTATTGGTTCGTGAGTAAAGTGAGCATCAACAATGGATTATCGGTATTACTTTTCTTATTAACTCTCTCTCTCTCTCTCTCTCTCTCTCTCTCTCTCTCTCTCTCTCTCTCTCTCTCTCTCTCTCTCTCGCTGTATATAATATATATATATATATATATATATATATATATATATATATATATATATATATATATATATATATATATATATATATATATATATGTATATATATACACATATATGTGCGTGTATATATTTATATGTGTACATGTATGTATATATTTATATGTGTATATATGCACATACACACACACACACACACACACACACATATATATATATATATATATATATATATATATATATGTGTGTGTGTGTGTGTGTGTGTGTGCTTACATTTGGATATTATAAATCACAATATGAAACGTAGCTCCATCAAGCAAATGTTGCTTTAACGTTGCAGTAATTAGAACAACCCTGTGTGTGTGTGTGTGAGTGTGTGTGTGTGTGCATGTGTGTGTCTGAGCTGAGAAATCTGCTGTTATTATATCAAAATAATGGGGAAATACCATTTGAATCTACAACACCATAAGCATCAATGTCCATCAGGAGTATTTTAATTTCTCGGGACCTAAAATCTATATTAGGCAGTTTCCTCATTTCTCTGCTTACTGTCAAACGCATCAGCCAAAATGGTTTTCTCTTCCATCGGACAATGAGTGAGAGAGCCCTCTGGTTTAAGTAAAGGAGAAACTACTGAGTCTTAACCAATGAGCTCAGATTTGTTGGTAGCTTACCATTTATGTTCCTTTTATATACCAGAAAGGGTTTCTTTTATGGTCAAAGTGTATAAATTTTAATATGAAGCTCAACTTTGTGAGCCACAGGTCTTAGCTGAGCATAGAAATAGCCTCCTATTTCTCCATACAAGCACGTCCTCGATTATCATTTCTCAAAAAAAGAAAAAATATAAAAAATTCAAAATCAACAATAAGAACAGAAGCAACACATTTCATCAGTCACATTAGATATATTAACGAAGAGCCCCTTCTGCTCGTGCATGCACGTCCCCCTGTCAGAGGTACTTCGCCAAATAGATATAGCGAGACAGGCAGTGATTTATGGCTGGATTCCACATGTCCAACCCGACTACGTCCGACTATAATCCCGGGTTTTTGCGCTGAGCAATCATAACGTACTTGATACTTTGTTATCAAAGGATGTTGTGAAGACATTCCGTGCACTTAAGGCAACGAATACCTTGTGGAGTTCGTGTCTAAACCTTTCCGAACGCGGGTTACAGCCTGGTCTACATATTCGAGTTGCTATGCAAGACGTCTTGGTTGGTGTTTCAAATAATTTTGTGTCTCTCCTCGCTGGGCTTTTATTGGGTGGGCGTAAGTAGGGTATTGAATGAACACTTTCTAAAGTACTCTCATTTTATTTCACCTGTTATAATAAGGATACCGTAAGTTTTTATTGTATTTTTTTTATATTGTTGAAAATTTAATGAGGAATATGTAAAAGAAATATATTTTGAAGATAAAAAAGGAAGTCAGATAGTCTTTGATTTCCTTTTAATCAATTAAACTGGGTCTTTTATCCTAACAATTTTATATTGGATGTATTGCTGATCTTAAAACTCGTTTGTATTAAATTTCAATAATCACTCAAGGTGTAAGGGTATTAAGGTCACTCATAAATGACAGAGATAAGGGACACTGACAGTGCCCTGGAAGGACAATGCCCTAGAGACTTACCGTATAAAAATACGATCATCGTCAGACCCCTCTCCATCACGATAAGATCGGGGGGGGGGGGGGGGTTGACAGGCAATGGCTACCCTTTAGCTTAACAGAAAGGGGAGGTTGCAAACGTTACAGGAAACTACCGAGCTTTTGCGTGACTCGAACTCCAGTCTGGCAGATCGCTAGACTACAACTCAATAAAATTCATTTCTACAATAGACAAAAAACCAGAAAAGCTGAATTGGAATTAGTTGAGTACCTATACGAGGGATATTTACATAATATTGATAAAGATAGCACAAAATAACTCCGACAACTTAAAAAGTATTTATTTGTTTTAATTATCAAGAGGAACTTTTTAAAAACTATTACGTAATTTGAATTTCAAGTCAGGTGTTAAGAATCTCCACTTGAAGGTCGTTATACTAAAATGGGCAGGGGCAGTAGTAAAGAAGTTCTACATCCAGACTTTTATTAGCATAACTGAACGTTAAAGCGATGATTAGGTTTCGTTTTTGCAATTATGGAGGGGTAATTTTTGCCAGCCATAACATGTCTAAAAAGGCTGGCCTTTGAAATGTAAATTTCTTATGATTCATTGAACTTAATGAGTTATAATGATATTTCCTTCGATCAGATGAAGACAAATACAGACTAATAATTAAATATATGATTACATTTATATGCTCTCTCTCTCTCTCTCTCTCTCTCTCTCTCTCTCTCTCTCTCTCTCTCTCTCTCTCTCTCTCTCTCTCTCTCTCTCTCTCTATCCAAATTCGACAGGATTTGAATGACAAAGAAGTGATTAACTTGCTTCTCATAATAGGTTTGAATTTTAAGTCTAGTTCTTAGTCATGTTTCCAGTCAGTCGTTCATAAGCATTTGTGTTGAAAAAAAAATTCCTGAAGAGGCTTCTCGCTGAGATTACTTTTGGTTCATATTCTATTTATATATATATATATATATATATATATATATATATATATATATATATATAAATATATATATATATATATATATATATATATATATATATATATATATATATATATATATATATATATATATATATATATATATATATAAAAGAATAATGGTAGCAAATATTAAGAACTAATAAATGAACTAGAAAAGAACTGATTGCCACTTTGCCACGGCTGCTTATTTCTGGAACCCAGCTTGCCTTTCCCAAAATCAATTTAGACCATATGCGTATTTGAAGACTGGGTGACAGCCCTGCGCAAACTTTGGGCTAGGGTTAGTAATTTGGTCGAACTTTAGCTCGACCTTGACCTTGACATTGGACGTAGGAGTTGAAAAATTAAATCACTTCCACATCTCTACGCAAGAATTGCTCCCTGTGAGTAAAATTGTGACCAAGAAGCTGTTCACAACAAACAAACTTTCGGGCTTCTTTTCCTGAACTATGCTCCATCTCATCCGTCATTTCCCTTTGTTCATTTTCTCACCTTCATGATCAGCAAATACAATATTCTATACAACGATAGGTATCTTCATAAGGTCAAAGGTCAAGGGTCGAAGATATACCCTATAAGCAAATACACTGAATAAGGTATTGGTTGTTCCTCAAATAAACGAAAAAATCTCTGATGATCTGACCATCTCAACTTTGAAATGATGTTAAGTTTTATTACTAAATTGAAGAATATTTCTATGGGCTTTAAACCTAACCGCTGATTGCTGATGCTAACTCCGTAGAATTTTGATAATTTAGGATTATTAATTGATATATAATATAATATATAAATTCAATTACAAGTCTCATCCAGCTGTATTCAAAATTTAAGTACAAGTTTATGAAGTTGAATAACAAACGAACAGCTAATCGGGAAGGGAAAATCATCGATAATCTGAGCGGTATAATAGAGAGAGAGAGAGAGAGAGAGAGAGAGAGAGAGAGAGAGAGAGAGAGAGAGAGAGAGAGAGAGAGAGAGAAAAGAGAGAGAGAGAGAGAGACTAATAAAAAGATTTAATCTTTTGTTAATATGACGGGCAAACTGCGATAAAAGGAAAATTATTTTATTTTTGAAGTCTTCAGATTTTACTCAATGAAATTGAAATTTCTTTGCGTAAACTGAACAACTTCTGAGGATTCTCATATTATATGTATTCCACGGGCACTGTTGCTACATATTTTCTTTTGACTTTTAATAGATGAAGCGAGAGAAATCTTAGTGGAGCATATATACATACATATATATATACAGTATCTATCTATCTATATATATATATATATATATATATATATATATATATATATATATTTATATATACACACACACACACACACACATATATATATATATATATATATATATATATATATATATATATATATATATATATATATATATATATACATATATATATATATATGTATGTATTGGCCTATATATATATATATATATATATATATATATATATATATATATATATATATATATACAATATATATATATATATATATATATATATATATATATATATATATATATATAGCTTTCTAGGTGGTGATACCTTAACGTGGTTGAAATATTTGCATATCGCAAAGCTGTACTAGTCTGGGCCACCCATACAAGGTTTACTGTGAGTGATCAGAGGAAAGCAACCATCATCACCAATCTTCATTGACCAGCGTGGTAATGAGAACTGCTAGTCCAAAAAACATGAAGTGACATATCTGAGGATTTTGTCCTACAGTGGATTAAAAATCCATACATTTGCTGGTGATGATATTGTTAGAATTAATATTATTACCATACAAACTACAACCCTAATTGGAGGAGCTAAATACTGTTCAGCAAAGGCTTCTAGATTTGTAAGAATTAAAGTTAATTACATTTCAACTCACTTCTGGGGTTACCTTATAACATGCAAGGTAAGAAAACAGGGATGATTTACAGCAGGAAGGTGAGTGTAAACAACAGATAATGAGAAGAATGGAATGAAGATGGCACTGAAATAAGGTGATGTATTTACAAAGAAAATGGAAAAAATAAACATTAGACAACATATGGGGATATCACAATATATATAGATAAAGATATATATATATATATATATATATATATATATATATATATATATATATATATATATATATATATAAATATATATATATATATATATATATATATATATATATATATATATATATATATATATATATATAATTGTTCCGTAACTGACATACAAGCCTTAGCTATTTAATAGGGGTTATTATTTTCGGCGTAGCTGAAATGACGAGCCATTAGAATTTTAACAAGGGTTTACTACCCCACCGCTAGTTAGCGGGGTAGGGAGGGTAGCCTGCTACCAACACCCGCCCCCCCTCACACACGCTTGTGCTTGAGCTCACTTTGCTCTCGGCTCGGGTGGTGGTCGGACGTGTCTGCTCTCACCCTCGCCTCTCTGACAGCCATTAATGTCTTTCTGCTTTTTCTCCTACAGGTTTGTGTGCAAAGTTGGCCTCTGCTAAAATGCGCAAATGTCCTGGTTTACCCGACCGCCCTTGTAGTACATTTATGTCGGCGGTCAAGACGGACCCTCACACCCTTTATCTTTACTGTAGGGGCCAACGGTGTGATAGTAGTAATAAATGTAGTGAGTGTAGGGAGTGGTCTACCTCCCAGTGGGAGAGGTTTTCTCGACGACAGAAGAAGAAGTCCAGGCGGGATATATCTCCTTCAAAGATTTCTTTGAAAGGAGAATATCCCAAGGATTCTTCCTCCATTGCCCAAACCTCCTCCGAAGCTCCCACTCGATCGGTTTCTTCCGAGAAACCGTTGAGGGGTAGCGTAGACCATGGTTCTGTTTCACGATCTTGACTTTCGAGAGATGGCGTGGCCTCCCCCAGGGGAGGATTTAAATGTTAATATCAATGTAATCGATTTATTCCAGCTTTGGTCTTCCTTGGGGCTCGAAGGTTCGCCCTCCAAGGAAGCCTTGTTTGACATCATCCAGTTGGGTGCCGCTGTCAAGCAATCGCAGACTTTGGCAGAGGTTGATCCTCTGTCTATCGTTGATGTTGTGGCGGCAGAGGTATCCGATGCGGTATCTCCTACCTCTGCAACTTCACAACCTGCTGTAGCTGAACGTTTAGTTTCTCCCTCTGCCCAACCTTCGAGGGGGGAGCTAAGTCCAACAGTCTCTCCTGCCGGTGATTCTCTCCCTCGGGAGAGTTCACTCACAGAGACTCCTCTTCGAGCGACAGCTGATGGTCAGCTTGCTGACCCAACGGCCCCCAGAGGGCGCATACGTCGTAAGGCTCGCCTTCCTCTTCGCCGGAGAGGCCTTCTTTCCCCTCATAAGGGTGTGAGGAGACGCCTCTTTGGTTCAACATCATCGTCGCAGTCCGCCGCAGAGGAGCCTCGTCACCGATCTCCGACTGTTCCTGCTGCAACCCTGGACCTCTCTGCGGATCGTTCGCAATCCCCTTCGGTGGAAGGTTGTCCTGACAAAGGATATGCCGACCTTCCACCCGTCAGACCTGCTGACATGCCGTCGCTGTTCCTGGCTGCTGATGCGCAGTGGGCGCCTGCTAAACTGATTTTTATAAAACAGGCAACAGTCCCTTCGGGGCAATAAGGGCGTACGCGCAAATTAGCGCACACGTCCCTTACGCGCCATGCCAACCATGCGCGCTAACGTTCAGCTGAACTCTCTGAGGTTTCGGAGTTAGTGCACAGGTGCTCTCCTACTGTTGCTGATATAGCGCGCCAGTGCTCAACTGCGCGCCAGCGCTCACCTGTGCGCCAGCGCTCACCTGTGCGCCAGAGTACACCTCCTGCCGATGTTCCTGATAAAGCACATCAGCGCTCACCTGCGCGCCAGCGCTCACCTGTTGCCAATTTTGCCGCTATAGCTCGCCTGCGCTCACCTGCACGCCAGCGCTCATCTGCGCGCCAGCGCTCACCTGATCGCCAGCGTGCCACTGCGTGCCATGCGCGCCAAAGTTCTCCTGCTTGCCAGCGCTCACCAACGTGCCAGCGCTCTCCTGCGCGCCAGCGCTCTCCTGCGCGCCAGCGCTCTCCTGCGCGACAGCGTTCGCCTGCGCACCAGCGCTCTCTGCGTCAACGATCTGCGCTCCCACGATCTTCGGATCTGGGTGCAGTAGGGAAGTTTAAGGCTTCCCATAGTCGCCAGCGCTCGCCAAAGCGCCGTCTAGCTTCACCTGCGTGCCATCACTTGCCAGGGCGCAATCGCGTGCAGTCACCTACACGCGCCCACGCCCATCTCCCACAGCAGTAATGCATCGCCAGCCTGATGTGCGGTTGCAAGAGGCGCGTCAACGTATGCAGGGTCCATATCTCTCCTTCACGCGCGCGCCCATCGACATCTTCTGGAACGTACGATCCCTCACCCACACGGGCTCTTTATCCCGATCCTGCGCGCCCGGGTGCGCGAGAACATTCACCCTCGCGCGCGCGAGCGCGCAATCAGCTTTCTGCGCACGCTCCTATGCGCCATTGCTCACCCGCGTGCCCGCGCGCGCCAACGGTCTCCGGTGCGCGACCACTGGTATTCCCCATCGTGCGAGCGCCAAGGCGCTCCCCAGCGCAATCGTCGATATCCTCCCACGCGCGAGGCTGCAGAACAACGCGTGGCAAAGTCGCCATCGCCACATTCCTCCCCCATCCCGCAAGCGCAGAACTGCGCGCCCACCGGTAGGGGTAAGGTTCCAGAAAGGTCCAGGGACATTTCTTCTTTGTCTTCTTTTTCTTTGCAGGCGAACCCCCCTATGGAAACTCCTAATAGGGATCGGTCGATCCCTGTCCTTCCAGAGGGAGTGTCTGACGACGCCTTGGTTTGGGGCACTGATCAGAGAGGTCGCGCAGGCTTTTAAGCCTATTTTCTCTGAGCTAGGCCACAAATCCTTGGCAGCATTTACTCCCCTGATGAGAAAAAGAGGAGTTTCGGACGCGGTGACTTCTCCGAGGACAAAGCTGCCCTCTCGTAAGCCTTCGAGGCAGGCCCCCTCGCCCCCCCCCCCCCCGACTTTTTCTCCCTTCCATTCGGACGAGGATTTCCCGTCCTCAGGGGAGTCACGTGAGGTGAGACGTTCCCCCATCGCACCAATGAGGGAAACCCCACCTCGCGCTGAAAAGTCTTCTCGGGTAGGGGCGGAGAAGAGCCTACCTCCGTCGTTGTTGGAGTCCTGCATCCCTCCTAGGAGAGAGTCAAAGGACTCCAAGACAGTACCAAAGTCCTCGTCAAGACTTAGACTGGAGCCAGCCAGTCACTCAGAGAACGTCCGCAAGTCTCTCCAAGAAGAGCCTTTGGGGACAGGAGACTTCGCTGCTAGTCCTCCAGGAGGAGAGCTGCAGGAGTCAGAACATACGTTTTGGAAGGTTCTGACTCTTATGAGGACTCTCAATGGGTTTGCTGACACAAAGATTCCTCCTTGAGAGGGCAAAGACACCGTCTTGGACCGAGTATTTGGGACTCAAAAACTCTCTAAGGCCACTGCAGCTTTGCCATGGTTTAAAGGGGTTAAGAGTACCACGGACAAGATCCCAGTCCAGCTCTCCGAGCTAGCCTCCTCCAGCCGATCCAGTGCCGATCCAGTGCCGGTAACAAGCTTCTCCCCCTCCTCGTGTACAGCAGAGGAGGTACTTCGAGATCTTAGAGGAGCCTTGTTT
Organism: Palaemon carinicauda; assembly: GCF_036898095.1. Classification (NCBI taxonomy): domain Eukaryota; kingdom Metazoa; phylum Arthropoda; class Malacostraca; order Decapoda; family Palaemonidae; genus Palaemon; species Palaemon carinicauda. The sequence goes on from NC_090756.1 coordinate 70,203,398, forward strand.
AGCTCTTCCCCTTCACCATTCTTTAGAAGAGCTTACCAGGGGAGTCCCTCTTGAGAAACTCTCCAACCGGCAGGTCTCATTCTCGGCGACTGAGATCCTTAATCAAGAGAAGGTTGAGAAGTGTGCCATGCAGGCCACTTCGTGGCTGGATATCTGGTTAGGGACCTTAGGTATCCTGATATGTTCGGAGGATTTGTCCAAAGAACGTACCAGGAAAGCTATGGAGACCTTTTTACTCTCAGGCACTCGCACGATCGACTTTCTGGCCCACCAAGTCTCGAACTTGTGGGCAAACATCATCCTGAAACGTCGGGATGCGGTGTCTGAGAGGTTCCATCAAAAGGTCCCTAGCACGGAGATCAGCAGGATCAGACATTTTTCTGTGATGGGAACGAACCTGTTTGAGCCTAAGGACGTGGAGCATGCCGCTGAGAGGTGGAGGAGGTCCTACCAAGACTCTGTCTTACATAGGGCTTTGACATCCAAGCCCTATAAACCTCCAGCTTTCCAGCAGCCACGTCCTACCAAGACCACGAAACCGACAACGGCAGCGAAGATGGTGGTGTTAAAGCCCTTTCCTGTCAAGGACAAGAAAGGCAGGAAGTCCTCCAGGGGAGTAAAGAATCCTAGAGGGAGCATCTGAGGCTGCAAACGCTAGGATTGGCAGTCCCCCTGCATGTCCACCAGTGGGGGGGATACCTACAAAGTTACGCAGACAGGTGGCAGCAACTCGGGGCCGATTCTTGGATGATTTCTGTAATCAGTCAGGGATATCGCACCCCATTCACAACATCTCTACCTCCCCTGACGATGATTTCAGTGTCATTGAGCTCTCCTGCCATGGGATCAGCAAGGGGGCAGGCCCTTCGGGCAGAGGTCCAGACCATATTGAAGAAGGGCGCTCTCCAAGAGGTCCTCGACGGGTCTCCATGCTTCTTCAGTTGACTCTTTGTTGTAAAGAAGGTGTCTGGAGGCTAGAGACCAGTCATCGACCTCTCGGCTCTGAACAAGTTTGTCAAGCAAACTCCGTTCAGCATGGAGACCGCAGACACGGTCAGATTTACAGTGAGACTGCAAGACTTCATGTGTACACTGGATCTGAAAGACGCATCGGCATCCGTCTCCTCCGTTATCTGGACGACTGGCTGATCCTAGCAGACTCGGAGTCATCCCTTCTTCAACACCGAGACAAACTTCTGGGACTTTGCCAGGATCTGGGGATCTTGGTAAATCTTGAGAAGTCCTCTCTGCTTCCCACTCAATGACTGGTATACCTAGGCATGGTTATAGACACCAATCTCCACAAAGCATTCCCATCAGATGACAGGATAGCAAGGCTGAGGAGGGTATCAAGCCCTTTCCTCAGACGAGAAGAGCTTCCAGCCCAATCGTGGTTACGTCTCCTCTCTCCTCAGTCACCTCTCATCTTTGGCTTGTCTAGTTCCCAACGGTCGACTCAGGATGAGATCCCTCCAGTGGCGACTCAAGTCCCGATGGAATCAAGGTTACGATTCCCCGGACGTCATGATTCCTATGGGACCTGCGGAACTGACGGACCTCGAGTGGTAGGTGACAGACGAAAACCTACGAAGAGGAGTGGATCTTTTTGTCTTCCCCCCGGATTTGATGCTGTTTTCAGACGCCTCAAGGAAAGGGTGGGGGGTCAACGTTCTACACCACAGGACCTCAGGGCTGTGGTCAGAATCAGAAAAGTGCCTCCATATAAATCTTCTAGAGATGAAGGCCGTTTTCTTGGCCCTTCAACAGTTCCAACAATACCTGGTGGGTCACTCTGTGGCGGTAATTAGCGACAACACCACAGTAGGGGCTTATATCAACAAGCAAGGAGGTACCTTTTCGAAGCAGCTATCCCATCTGGCAGTAGAGATACTGAGATGGACCGAAGTCCACTCGATTCCACTATCAGCACGTTACATTCCAGGCAAGAGGAATATGCTCGCCGACAATCTGAGGAGAGCGTGTCAGATAGTGAGTACCGAATGGTCTTTGGATCATCTAGTAGCCAACAAAGTCCTGACTTTGTGGGGTTCCCCGACTGTGGATCTGTTCGTGACAGCGCTGAACTTCAAGCTTCCACTGTACTTCTCCCTAGTCCCGGATCCCAAGGCGCTCTGGAAAGATGCCTTCCAACAACGGTGGGACAACATCGACGTGTACGCCTTTCCCCCATTCTGTCTGATAAGGAGGGTGCTAAACAAGACCAGAATATCGGTCAATCTTTCAATGACCCTCATAGCTCCGCTATGGCATCATGCGGAATGGTTTCCAGACGTTCTGCAGCTCCTAACGGAACTTCCGAGAGAACTCCCTCCACGAAACGATCTACTCAGACAACCACATGCCAACATCTTTGTTACGACTTCACGCCTGGAGAGTATCCAGCATCTCCTCGCTGAGAGAGGATTTTCACAACAAGTTGCGATTAGGATGTCTGGATATCTGCAAAAATCATCCGCATTTGTCTACCAGGCAAAGTGGAAAGTCTTCTGTGGTTAGTGTCGTGTAAGGGGCATCTCTCCAATCGATGCCACTATTCCAGCAATAGCGGAATTCCTCGTGTATTTGCGGGAAGAAATGCGCCTTTCAGTCTCGGCGGTGAAAGGCTATCGCTCAGACTTAAGTCTAGCCTTCAGGCTCAAAGGGATGGACATTTCTTCCTCGCAGGAACTTTCCCTACTGATACGATGTTATGAACTTACCTGCCCTCAGTCGGGAGTGAGACCTCCTCCATGGAACGTGGTTCGAGTTCTCAGGTCTCTTAAGAGACCTCCCTATGAACCATTATGCCAAGCTTCAGATCGCCACCTAACTTGGAAGACGATGTTCCTACTAGCTTTGGCTTCGGCCAAGCGAATCAGTGAACTTCATGGTCGCTCATATGACATCGCCCATTCAAGGGGATAGGGGGAGGTAACGTTCAAATTCGTCGCTGAGTTTATTGCTAAGACTCAAAATCAGGGGGTGCCGGACCCTTGGTTCGACTCTTTCCAGATTTCGAGTCTTCGTTCTGTAACAGATGACCCAGATCATCTCCTAGTGTGCCCAGTAAGGAGTCTTAGGCTATATCTCAAAAGAATGGCTGCAGTCTGTCCCCACGTGCAAGCATTGTTTGTTAGCACTAGGAGGAATAAGAGGAGGGCCACCTAGAACACCATGTCGGATTGGATTCGTAGGGTGATCCATCTGTCCCTGAATCCACACCCTCCTCCATCACGTCGCCCTAGAGCACATGATGTCAGGGGCGTAGCTACATCCCTGGACTTCAAGAAGAATTTCTCAGTGACGCAGGTTCTTCAAGCTGGGGTGTGGAAGCATCAGACGACCTTCACAGCCCATTACATGCAAGACGTGACCCACAGGAGGCTCGATACGTTTTTTATCGGCCCTGTGGGGGCTGAACAACAGCTGGTTTACAACCTCAGGCTCCTTAGTGGACAGGTAGCAGAAGGTTGAGGGCATTTTTACCCAGTCTTAGTCTGCAAGAATGAAAAGGTTTGTCTGGCCCATATTCTTTTCTTCATTTTCCCCACTCTTGGGGAAAGCAGCATCCTGGGATCTCTGCACAGCTGACCTCAAACCACTGCAGGTAAATCATGTTTCCTTGTGTTCCTAGTATTAAGATAATACTGTTAAGTACCCATACCCTGACGAGCTGGTATTGGAAGAGTCCTAGCCTAAAGTTTCCATCTAAAGGACTACTGGTCAAAATCATAGGACGAGTCACACTTTATTATACCATCACACACAGTTGTTCATTCTATCAACATCACAGATTCGCAGAGAGCATCACTTCTCGCATTTCATGCTATAACAGGTTCAGATAGTACAAGCCAGTTTGCTGGAATTGGAAAGTGCTCTGCATGGGTTATCTTCCAACAAAACTCACAGCTTCTGCAGAATCTCGGCAAGGAAGATTTTCCAGATGAAAATGTGAGTCCTTTATCTGCTTGTTGTATGTTCCCAGTAGCCAAGAAAACTCCATTCAGAAAGTCAGGTGTGATCTATTTCTTGGCTTGACCAAATCAATTGAGAATCTGCCTCCAACCCGTGATGCCTTGATTCTTCACACCAGGCGCGCACATTATCAGTCACTGGAGTGGAGAAGAACCTCGGAAGCTGAACCGCATCTTCTTGGACCTGATGAAAGTGGGTAGGAACTGGTGGTAAAAGAAGATAGTAAGATGCTTCAGCCACAACTGATGACTGGGAAGCCAATCCCTGCATTCTCTTTAGAACTCACAACATGGAAATGTCGAGCAGTTTGTGCAATTCGACGTTGCAAATGTACACATAATGTACTCGGATGCACACAAGCCTTTGCAAAAATCCATTTGCTGTTCAAGTTCAATAGGCATTTGTGAAATGTTTGTTTGTTCCTTCAATGTTTCCTTCAATACACATAATGATTGTTCTGGTAAGTCTATTTTTTAGATCATTTATCCTTATTACATTTTTACCCAATTTTCTTCCTTTTCCTCATAAAACTGGCAATAATACGAACTTTTGTGGTCCCCCCAAAAAATAAAGTACATAAACATGTTTCTCCAGTTGAAATATGGTGTAATTGTCACAAATATAACAAATTTCTGTCCATTATAACCTACAGTAGGAATAAAACAAATTCTGACGGCGGCCATCTTGGAAACTGTCATAGTTGCTGTACCATCCACATTTATAATGTCCAACAAGCAGAACTAGACTTCCCCCTTGGTACTTAAAAAACACCTGTTGCACTATTCTAACATGAAATCAGCTGCGAGCCATTTTCTTAAGCTAAATACAGAGTTCCGCTACCTGACTAATATCTCATTTCTAAATTCTGGAAACTTTTGGACAATAGACCTTACATAATGGAATTAGTTCGGGGGTGGGGGGGGGAGGGGGCGTGTAAAAATAAAAAGGAATCTTATTTTGGTTCTATTTCCAAAAGAAGAATATTTTTTACTTATTTTTTTTCTGTATAAC
>NC_090756.1:70213383-70218383 GCF_036898095.1 Palaemon carinicauda
TTTCAGTTTATTAAATAGGATAAAGCGATGATTGTCAAGGTGATCATTTGTTCGCTTCGTCTTAATCGGATTGAATATTTCATGCCAAAACTAAATTAAAACCTTTTGCTAGAGAATATTACATACAGAGATTCTCTTCATAGATTGTTGGGCTACAAATCAACAAAGGAATGCTAAGGTACTATATATCATATATACAGAATAACATAATATTGAATACATGTGATATTGCCTGGCTATATTATTATTATTATTATTATTATTATTATTAATATTATTATTATTATTATTATTATTATTATTATTATTATTATTATTATTATTATTATTATTATTATTATTATTATTATTATTATTATTACTACTAGCTAAGCTATAACCCTAGTTTGAAAAGGAGGATGCTTCAATCCCCAGGCCCCAACAGAGAAAAATAGTCCAGCGAGGATATGAAATGAATAAACTGCAGAAGTAATGGACAATTGAGATAAAATATATGAAAAGTAGCATTAAAAGAGAATTTTCCTAAATAAACTATACAAAACTTAAAAAATAAAACAAAACTAAATGAAAAGATAAAATAGTGTGCCCGAATGTAACCTCAAGCAACAGGATATGGCTTTCTCATTTTTTTTTTGCTCCTATTAGGGAAAAAAACAATCCCTTGAAATAATAAGATAAATGAAAAAAAAAAAAAAAAAAACTGACGTTTGGAACCGAAAATAAAACTTAGTTGCTTGTATCCCCAAAAAACAGTCATGTAAAGATAAAGAGTTTTCACATAATATCGAGGAAGAGTTTTAAAGATATGAACATCAACATCGAAACCTTTATAATCATTTGAAGGTTTAAAGGTTTAAATGCAGCCCATGAATGCCACAGACAAGGGACATTCAGAATGCCCTAGCTAGCAAGACTATACTATAGAGACTGGTCAATATATATATATATATATATATATATATATATATATATATATATATATATATATATATATATATATATATATATATTAGTCATTTAGATCAGAAAGTACTAAAGATACTTTAGTCATGTGGCTCAGAAAGTACTAGGGATATTATAGTCATGTAGCTTTGAGATTATTGAAAATTACTATATCAAACTTTTATAAATCAATAAATGAATAAACAGACTAGAAAATATAACCTCCTTGACGGAGGTAATAAAAGAACTTATGACCACGATGTTTTAAAGCAGACTGATTAATAATATACATACAAACAATAAACAGAAAATTAGATAAATCTTCTTTGTTCTTAATTATTTTACGAGATGATTTACAATATTTGGACTTTATTTGTGTTTGTTTAAAAAATTCTAAGAATCAGGAAAAAAAATTATTCCAGATATAAAAAAATTATTTCATAAAGAAATGTATAGCATAATATTTTCATATATTATAAAGGGAAAATATAAATATATTTTTTTATTGAAAACATTAATCAATATTAGCCCATATACGATTTGACCGAAACCTTAGGAAATCGGTTAACGAATAAATTTTCAGCTTCTTCCATATCTTACAAGTTGATTCTAATCTCTACCAACGGCATTTAATATAATAAACCAATTTCTTTATTTTCATATCTTAAGGCATTAAAAGTTTGCCAGCTGATAGGGAGATTAACTGAGCATCGAGAATCAATAAAGAGTTAAGAGGATATCTTTTACACAGTCTTTCTTCAAACAAAATGACAAATTCTTTGAGATATATTAGGGAGTTTGGTTGGTTATGTGATTATGCATGCTTGCGAATCTGAAAGAATTTTTTGCGGTTTTCAATGTTCAAAGGTTCAAATGCCACTGAGGAAGGGCAGAGGCAAGGAACAGTGACATTGCCCTATCAAGCACGACAATGCCCTAGAGACTGACCACATATACGTATGATCAGCGCCTAAGCCTCCTCTCCACCCTAGCTAGAACCAAGATTGGCCAAGCAATGCCTGCTTCTGATTCAACAGACAGATCATTAGGCTCCCCCGAAACCCCCATCCTTAGCTGGCAAGGATGATGTGGTTGCAGCGACCAAAGGAACAAACGAGTTTGAGTGGTACTCAAACCCTAGTCGGGCGATCACCACTCAGGGACGTTACCACATGTATATTTTAGAAATTTTTTTTGACATGTAGTTTAGTTTCTTGAAAACGTTCAAATTGTTTATATTGTGGTATTGAAATACCATGTAAGTGAATAAGTTTTCGAAGCCTCAAGAAATATTCAGAGGTTTCTTTTGAATTCCAATTTTAGAAAATTTGCTTAAAATGTAGGTTAGTTTCTTGAAAATATTCAAAAAGTTTAGACAATGAAGAAATAATAGTAAAAAGACGGAGTGAAAATTAATAATATTATGGCGTGTATACATCTTACTGGAATTACTAAGGAACGGCAGGGATCAATTGCCTTAGTTAGGGAGGAACTGCACATCACAACGAACTGGCTAAACTTTGATTTATCTAGCTAATGAATGCTCTACGGATTTAGTCAGTTACTGGAAAGAGAAGATGACAAAATGGCCTCCAGTCCTGGGCGCAGCGGGGTGCTAAGAATCTCCCGGTTTATAGATTTATAGATATAAATAATAAAGTAAAATTATAGATTGGCAATTGGAATGTTAGAGTCATGAATCAAGTTGGGAGGTTACAGCAAGCAGAGAATAAATTTGTGTAATATAGTTTGGATATCTTAGCCCTAAAAGAAACACGTTGTAAAGGGATTAGGAGGGAAGTCTTAGACCGAGGTAGTGTACATATTTAATCAGGAAGAACAGATGGAATTGGAAGAAACGGGGTAGTGATGATGATAAAACTAGAGAAGAAAATGCATTAACGGAGTGGAGAGCTGTAGAATAGTAGATTTTATTTGCAAAGTTTAAATCAAAGCGGTGCAATATGAGTATTATTGTTTGCTATGCACCAAAAAAAAATTCCTCTGAAGAAAGGAAAGATAAATTCTATGAAGAGCTGCAGAGGGAAATAGATGAGATCCAAAAGAGATATGATAATTGTGATTGGGGACTTCAGTGCTGAAGTTGGAAGGAATAATCAAGGGATAGAGAACGTGATGGGTGTTGAGGGTCTTGGCAAAGTTGAAAATGAAAATGGGGCACATTTGATAATTTTCTTTTTACCAGACAATCTTGTTATTGGAAGTACTCTTTTCCAGCACAAGGGCATCCACAAATAGACATGGACTTCAGCATGTGGTAACTACAAAAAACAAATAAATTACATTAATATTTATAAAGAAAAAAGGAGGACTGAGAAATGTAAGAAAATATAGGGATACAGATATTGGTATGGATCACCAGCTCCTCATTGCCACACTGAAATTAAAACAAAGCAAAACTAGAAATATAGGTAGGATTCTTAGGTGTGATACAACTAAGCTTCTAGATGATGATCACAGTGAAACATTTGTGATTGAATATAGGAATCAATTTGCAGTATTGTAGACTTTATGAGGTGAAGAACAGACAATTAACGATGAGTGGTGTTATAATAAAAATATATACCAGCTAGTTGGTAGTGAAGTTATGGGACATGTAGTTAAAAGGTGAAAGCCATGGATATCAAATGATACTTGGGATACTATAAAAAGTAGATAAAGACAGAAATTGATTTGTGAAAGTTTTCAAGAAGTAATGAAAATTACAAGGTAGAGCAAGCTAAGTATTCCAATATCAATAGTGAGGTCAAAGGAAAAGCCAGGAGTGACTTGAGAGAATATTTAGACAGTAAAGGAAATGAAGCGGAAAAAAGCTATGTATTTAGGACACGGCTATGGTGTAAAAATTGCTCATAAAATCATTAATGAATCTGTATGGGCGCAAAGAAGAATAAGCATATACCCATCAAAAAGAGAGCTAGATCTGTTAAAACAACAAAAGATGTAGAAAGGCAATGTTGAATGGAACATCTTAGTTAGGTTTTGATTAGGAAATATGAAGAGAATAATATGATTTATATACTTGAAGATGAGAAATGAATTCAATGTGTTTAAAGTCGAAGCTTTCATTAAGAGAATGAAAGCCCATGGGAACGATGGAGTAACTGCGAACTGCGAGATGGTTTTTGCCGAAATTGAAGTGACTCTCAGAACACTTTCAAGGGGTGTGTAAAGGCAAACCTTGATGAATGGGAGCTAGAAGTGTTGGTGAAAAAGAAAAAAAAATATATATTGATTTCAATAATTACAGAGGCATCAAACTTACATCAGTTTTCATGAAAATATATAGTTTACTTATTTTAACAAGACTGAAGAGAAAGAGTGATGAAACCATGAGAGATGAAAAAGCAGCATTTAGAAAAGGTAGAAGTGGTACAGCCATGTGTAGAATATGAGGATCCACTTTTGATGACATTTGTGGACTAAGAAAAAGCCTTTGATAGTTTGCACCGGCCAATTTTCTGGAGACTCCTGCGTTATGAGGTTGAATTCAAGATAAGTAGAAGAAAAACAGAGATGATGAGAACGCAATAGGCAATGAAAGATGAAATTCATAGGAAGAAAAAAGAATTATTGAGGTAAAATCATCTAGATATTTAGGAAATGTGATCACTGATACAGTGTCTTTAGATTTAGAGTTTAATGAGAAATTGAAAAAAAGCAAATAAGAATATTGCTAAGTTAAGTACAATTTGGAAATCAAATCGCCTCAAATTACATATAAAAATCAGGCTATATATCAGTATAGTGAGATCGGTGTTGCTGTATGGACACGAGTCGTGGTATAATAATGAAACAATATACAACAGATTTTGTAGATTTGAGAACAAAGCCATCAAAAGGATATTAAATGGCAGGACAGGATTAGAAAGGAAACTATAAGATATTACTTCAGTACCATTGTGGACTGGTCAGGGCACCAGTCACTCGTTGAAATACTACCGCTAGAAAGTTATGGGGTTCTTTGACTGGCCAGACAGTACTAAATTGTATCCTTCTCTCTGGTTACGGTTAATTTTCCTTTTGTCTACACATAC
>NC_090756.1:70223383-70231965 GCF_036898095.1 Palaemon carinicauda
CACAAAGACAAGAGCTTGGCTCCGGCAGGGAATCGAACCCTGGTCGGCAAGCTTATATAGACAGTGACTAACCCATTCTGCCACGAAGGAAGATAAAAGTCAATGACAATTCTACTGTACTTATACCTGTCAAATTCAAGTATTTTGTACTTAGAATTGAAATCAACCCATCTTCACCATCGTAGCTAATTGGTAGTTTGTTACTTGGCATTCAATTAATGATAAATTTTGCACATTTTTACGTGTTTTTCATTTTCAAATAAGCCATATATATTTTTGATATATTAATGTCTGGATTCTCTTAACGACCTCGGTATCAAAGCCCCAGGCGAAATCACACAAAGACAAGAGCTTGGCTCCGGCCGGGAATCGAACCCTGGTCGGCAAGCTTATATAGACAGTGACTAACCCATTCGGCCACGAAGGAAGATAAAAGTCAATGACAATTCTACTGTACTTATACCTGTCGAATTCAAGTATTTTGTACTTAGAATTGAAATCAACCCATCTTCACCATCGTAGCTAATTGGTAGTTTGTTACTTGGCATTCAATTAATGATAAATTTTCCACATTTTTACGTGTTTTTCATATTCAAATAAGCCATATATATTTTTGATATATTAATGTCTGGATTCTCTTAACGACCTCGGGATCAAAGCCCCAGGCGAAATCACACAAAGACAAGAGCTTGGCTCCGGCCGGGAATCGAACCCTGGTCGGCAAGCTTATATAGACAGTGACTAACCCATTCGGCCACGAAGGAAGATAAAAGTCAATGACAATTCTACTGTACTTATACCTGTCGAATTCAAGTATTTTGTACTTAGAATTGAAATCAACCCATCTTCACCATCGTAGCTAATTGGTAGTTTGTTACTTGGCATTCAATTAATGATAAATTTTGCACATTTTTATGTGTTTTTCATATTCAAATAAGCCATATATATTTTTGATATATTAATGTCTGGATTCTCTTAACGACCTCGGGATCAAAGCCCCAGGCGAAATCACACAAAGACAAGAGCTTGGCTCCGGCCGGGAATCGAACCCTGGTCGGCAAGCTTATATAGACAGTGACTAACCCATTCGGCCACGAAGGAAGATAAAAGTCAATGACAATTCTACTGTACTTATACCTGTCGAATTCAAGTATTTTGTACTTAGAATTGAAATCAACCCATCTTCACCATCGTAGCTAATTGGTAGTTTGTTACTTGGGTTTCAATTAATGATAAATTTTGCACATTTTTACGTGTTTTTCATATTCAAATAAGCCATATATATTTTTGATATATTAATGTCTGGATTCTCTTAACGACCTCGGGATCAAAGCCCCAGGCGAAATCACACAAAGACAAGAGCTTGGCTCCGGCCGGGAATCGAACCCTGGTCGGCAAGCTTATATAGACAGTGACTAACCCATTCGGCCACGAAGGAAGATAAAAGTCAATGACAATTCTACTGTACTTATACCTGTCGAATTCGAGTATTTTGTAATTAGAATTGAAATCAACCCATCTTCACCATCGTAGCTAATTGGTAGTTTGTTACTTGGCATTCAATTAATGATAAATATTGCACATTTTTATGTGTTTTTCATATTCAAATAAGCCATATATATTTTTGATATATTAATGTCTGGATTCTCTTAACGACCTCGGGATCAAAGCCCCAGGCGAAATCACACAAAGACAAGAGCTTGGCTCGGGCCGGGAATCGAACCCTGGTCGGCAAGCTTATATAGACAGTGACTAACCCATTCGGCCACGAAGGAAGATAAAAGTCAATGACAATTCTACTGTACTTATACCTGTCGAATTCAAGTATTTTGTACTTAGAATTGAAATCAACCCATCTTCACCATCGTAGCTAATTGGTAGTTTGTTACTTGGCATTCAATTAATGATAAATTTTGCACATTTTTACGTGTTTTTCATATTCAAATAAGCCATATATATTTTTGATATATTAATGTCTGGATTCTCTTAACGACCTCGGGATCAAAGCCCCAGGCGAAATCACACAAAGACAAGAGCTTGGCTCCGGCCGGGAATCGAACCCTGGTCGGCAAGCTTATATAGACAGTGACTAACCCATTCGGCCACGAAGGAAGATAAAAGTCAATGACAATTCTACTGTACTTATACCTGTCGAATTAAAGTATTTTGTACTTAGAATTGAAATCAGCCCATCTTCACCATCGTAGCTAATTGGTAGTTTGTTACTTGGCATTCAATTAATGATAAATTTTCCACATTTTTACGTGTTTTTCATATCCAAATAAGCCATATATATTTTTGATATATTAATGTCTGGATTCTCTTAACGACCTCGGGATCAAAGCCCCAGGCGAAATCACACAAAGACAAGAGCTTGGCTCCGGCAGGGAATCGAACCCTGGTCGGCAAGCTTATATAGACAGTGACTAACCCATTCGGCCACGAAGGAAGATAAAAGTCAATGACAATTCTACTGTACTTATACCTGTCGAATTCAAGTATTTTGTACTTAGAATTGAAATCAACCCATCTTCACCATCGTAGCTAATTGGTAGTTTGTTACTTGGCATTCAATTAATGATAAATTTTGCACATTTTTACGTGTTTTTCATATTCAAATAAGCCATATATATTTTTGATATATTAATGTCTGGATTCTCTTAACGACCTCGGGATCAAAGCCCCAGGCGAAATCACACAAAGACAAGAGCTTGGCTCCGGCCGGGAATCGATCCCTGGTCGGCAAGCTTATGTAGACAGTGACTAACCCATTCGGCCACGAAGGAAGATAAAAGTCAATGACAATTCTACTGTACTTATACCTGTCGAATTCAAGTATTTTGTACTTAGAATTGAAATCAGCCCATCTTCACCATCGTAGCTAATTGGTAGTTTGTTACTTGGCATTCAATTAATGATAAATTTTGCACATTTTTAAGTGTTTTTCATATTCAAATAAGCCATATATATTTTTGATATATTAATGTCTGGATTCTCTTAACGACCTCGGGATCAAAGCCCCAGGCGAAATCACACAAAGACAAGAGCTTGGCTTCGGCCGGGAATCGAACCCTGGTCGGCAAGCTTATATAGACAGTGACTAACCCATTCGGCCACGAAGGAAGATAAAAGTCAATGACAATTCTACTGTACTTATACCTGTCGAATTCAAGTATTTTGTACTTAGAATTGAAATCAACCCATTTTCACCATCGTAGCTAATTGGTAGTTTGTTACTTGGCATTCAATTAATGATAAATTTTGCACATTTTTACGTGTTTTTCATATTCAAATAAGCCATATATATTTTTGATATATTAATGTCTGGATTCTCTTAACGACCTCGGGATCAAAGCCCCAGGCGAAATCACACAAAGACAAGAGCTTGGCTCCGGCCGGGAATCGAACCCTGGTCGGCAAGCTTATATAGACAGTGACTAACCCATTCGGCCACGAAGGAAGAAAAAAGTCGATGACAATTCTACTGTACTTATACCTGTCGAATTCAAGTATTTTGTACTTAGAATTGAAATCAACCCATCTTCACCATCGTAGCTAATTGGTAGTTTGTTACTTGGCATTCAATTAATGATAAATTTTGCACATTTTTACGTGTTTTTCATATTCAAATAAGCCATATATATTTTTGATATATTAATGTCTGGATTCTCTTAACGACCTCGGGATCAAAGCCCCAGGCGAAATCACACAAAGACAAGAGCTTGGCTCCGGCCGGGAATCGAACCCTGGTCGGCAAGCTTATATAGACAGTGACTAACCCATTCGGCCACGAAGGAAGAAAAAAGTCAATGACAATTCTACTGTACTTATACCTGTCGAATTCAAGTATTTTGTACTTAGAATTGAAATCAACCCATCTTCACCATCGTAGCTAATTGGTAGTTTGTTACTTGGCATTCAATTAATGATAAATTTTGCACATTTTTACGTGTTTTTCATATTCAAATAAGCCATATATATTTTTGATATATTAATGTCTGGATTCTCTTAACGACCTCGGTATCAAAGCCCCAGGCGAAATCACACAAAGACAAGAGCTTGGCTCCGGCCGGGAATCGAACCCTGGTCGGCAAGCTTATATAGACAGTGACTAACCCATTCGGCCACGAAGGAAGATAAAAGTCAATGACAATTCTACTGTACTTATACCTGTCGAATTCAAGTATTTTGTACTTAGAATTGAAATCAACCCATCTTCACCATCGTAGCTAATTGGTAGTTTGTTACTTGGCATTCAATTAATGATAAATTTTCCACATTTTTACGTGTTTTTCATATTCAAATAAGCCATATATATTTTTGATATATTAATGTCTGGATTCTCTTAACGACCTCGGGATCAAAGCCCCAGGCGAAATCACACAAAGACAAGAGCTTGGCTCTGGCCGGGAATCGAACCCTGGTCGGCAAGCTTATATAGACAGTGACTAACCCATTCGGCCACGAAGGAAGATAAAAGTCAATGACAATTCTACTGTACTTATACCTGTCGAATTCAAGTATTTTGTACTTAGAATTGAAATCAACCCATCTTCACCATCGTAGCTAATTGGTAGTTTGTTACTTGGCATTTAATTAATGATAAATTTTGCACATTTTTATGTGTTTTTCATATTCAATTAAGCCATATATATTTTTGATATATTAATGTCTGGATTCTCTTAACGACCTCGGGATCAAAGCCCCAGGCGAAATCACACAAAGACAAGAGCTTGGCTCCGGCCGGGAATCGAACCCTGGTCGGCAAGCTTATATAGACAGTGACTAACCCATTCGGCCACGAAGGAAGATAAAAGTCAATGACAATTCTACTGTACTTATACCTGTCGAATTCAAGTATTTTGTACTTAGAATTGAAATCAACCCATCTTCACCATCGTAGCTAATTGGTAGTTTGTTACTTGGGTTTCAATTAATGATAAATTTTGCACATTTTTACGTGTTTTTCATATTCAAATAAGCCATATATATTTTTGATATATTAATGTCTGGATTCTCTTAACGACCTCGGGATCAAAGCCCCAGGCGAAATCACACAAAGACAAGAGCTTGGCTCCGGCCGGGAATCGAACCCTGGTCGGCAAGCTTATATAGACAGTGACTAACCCATTCGGCCACGAAGGAAGATAAAAGTCAATGACAATTCTACTGTACTTATACCTGTCGAATTCAAGTATTTTGTACTTAGAATTGAAATCAACCCATCTTCACCATCGTAGCTAATTGGTAGTTTGTTACTTGGCATTCAATTAATGATAAATATTGCACATTTTTATGTGTTTTTCATATTCAAATAAGCCATATATATTTTTGATATATTAATGTCTGGATTCTCTTAACGACCTCGGGATCAAAGCCCCAGGCGAAATCACACAAAGACAAGAGCTTGGCTCCGGCCGGGAATCGAACCCTGGTCGGCAAGCTTATATAGACAGTGACTAACCCATTCGGCCACGAAGGAAGATAAAAGTCAATGACAATTCTACTGTACTTATACCTGTCGAATTCAAGTATTTTGTACTTAGAATTGAAATCAACCCATCTTCACCATCGTAGCTAATTGGTAGTTTGTTACTTGGCATTCAATTAATGATAAATTTTGCACATTTTTACGTGTTTTTCATATTCAAATAAGCCATATATATTTTTGATATATTAATGTCTGGATTCTCTTAACGACCTCGGGATCAAAGCCCCAGGCGAAATCACACAAAGACAAGAGCTTGGCTCCGGCCGGGAATCGAACCCTGGTCGGTAAGCTTATATAGACAGTGACTAACCCATTCGGCCACGAAGGAAGATAAAAGTCAATGACAATTCTACTGTACTTATACCTGTCGAATTAAAGTATTTTGTACTTAGAATTGAAATCAGCCCATCTTCACCATCGTAGCTAATTGGTAGTTTGTTACTTGGCATTCAATTAATGATAAAGTTTGCACATTTTTACGTGTTTTTCATATTCAAATAAGCCATATATATTTTTGATATATTAATGTCTGGATTCTCTTAACGACCTCGGGATCAAAGCCCCAGGCGAAATCACACAAAGACAAGAGCTTGGCTCCGGCAGGGAATCGAACCCTGGTCGGCAAGCTTATATAGACAGTGACTAACCCATTCGGCCACGAAGGAAGAAAAAAGTCAATGACAATTCTACTGTACTTATACCTGTCGAATTCAAGTATTTTGTACTTAGAATTGAAATCAACCCATCTTCACCATCGTAGCTAATTGGTAGTTTGTTACTTGGCATTCAATTAATGATAAATTTTGCACATTTTTACGTGTTTTTCATATTCAAATAAGCCATATATATTTTTGATATATTAATGTCTGGATTCTCTTAACGACCTCGGGATCAAAGCCCCAGGCGAAATCACACAAAGACAAGAGCTTGGCTCCGGCCGGGAATCGAACCCTGGTCGGCAAGCTTATGTAGACAGTGACTAACCCATTCGGCCACGAAGGAAGATAAAAGTCAATGAAAATTCTACTGTACTTATACCTGTCGAATTCAAGTATTTTGTACTTAGAATTGAAATCAGCCCATCTTCACCATCGTAGCTAATTGGTAGTTTGTTACTTGGCATTCAATTAATGATAAATTTTGCACATTTTTACGTGTTTTTCATATTCAAATAAGCCATATATATTTTTGATATATTAATGTCTGGATTCTCTTAACGACCTCGGGATCAAAGCCCCAGGCGAAATCACACAAAGACAAGAGCTTGGCTCCGGCAGGGAATCGAACCCTTGTCGGCAAGCTTATATAGACAGTGACTAACCCATTCGGCCACGAAGGAAGATAAAAGTCAATGACAATTCTACTGTACTTATACCTGTCGAATTCAAGTATTTTGTACTTAGAATTGAAATCAACCCATCTTCACCATCGTAGCTAATTGGTAGTTTGTTACTTGGCATTCAATTAATGATAAATTTTGCACATTTTTACGTGTTTTTCATATTCAAATAAGCCATATATATTTTTGATATATTAATGTCTGGATTCTCTTAACGACCTCGGGATCAAAGCCCCAGGCGAAATCACACAAAGACAAGAGCTTGGCTCCGGCCGGGAATCGAACCCTGGTCGGCAAGCTTATGTAGACAGTGACTAACCCATTCGGCCACGAAGGAAGATAAAAGTCAATGACAATTCTACTGTACTTATACCTGTCGAATTCAAGTATTTTGTACTTAGAATTGAAATCGGCCCATCTTCACCATCGTAGCTAATTGGTAGTTTGTTACTTGGCATTCAATTAATGATAAATTTTGCACATTTTTAAGTGTTTTTCATATTCAAATAAGCCATATATATTTTTGATATATTAATGTCTGGATTCTCTTAACGACCTCGGGATCAAAGCCCCAGGCGAAATCACACAAAGACAAGAGCTTGGCTTCGGCCGGGAATCGAACCCTGGTCGGCAAGCTTATATAGACAGTGACTAACCCATTCGGCCACGAAGGAAGATAAAAGTCAATGACAATTCTACTGTACTTATACCTGTCGAATTCAAGTATTTTGTACTTAGAATTGAAATCAACCCATTTTCACCATCGTAGCTAATTGGTAGTTTGTTACTTGGCATTCAATTAATGATAAATTTTGCACATTTTTACGTGTTTTTCATATTCAAATAAGCCATATATATTTTTGATATATTAATGTCTGGATTCTCTTAACGACCTCGGGATCAAAGCCCCAGGCGAAATCACACAAAGACAAGAGCTTGGCTCCGGCCGGGAATCGAACCCTGGTCGGCAAGCTTATATAGACAGTGACTAACCCATTCGGCCACGAAGGAAGAAAAAAGTCAATGACAATTCTACTGTACTTATACCTGTCGAATTCAAGTATTTTGTACTTAGAATTGAAATCAACCCATCTTCACCATCGTAGCTAATTGGTAGTTTGTTACTTGGCATTCAATTAATGATAAATTTTGCACATTTTTACGTGTTTTTCATATTCAAATAAGCCATATATATTTTTGATATATTAATGTCTGGATTCTCTTAACGACCTCGGGATCAAAGCCCCAGGCGAAATCACACAAAGACAAGAGCTTGGCTCCGGCCGGGAATCGAACCCTGGTCGGCAAGCTTATATAGACAGTGACTAACCCATTCGGCCACGAAGGAAGAAAAAAGTCAATGACAATTCTACTGTACTTATACCTGTCGAATTCAAGTATTTTGTACTTAGAATTGAAATCAACCCATCTTCACCATCGTAGCTAATTGGTAGTTTGTTACTTGGCATTCAATTAATGATAAATTTTGCACATTTTTACGTGTTTTTCATATTCAAATAAGCCATATATATTTTTGATATATTAATGTCTGGATTCTCTTAACGACCTCGGTATCAAAGCCCCAGGCGAAATCACACAAAGACAAGAGCTTGGCTCCGGCCGGGAATCGAACCCTGGTCGGCAAGCTTATATAGACAGTGACTAACCCATTCGGCCACGAAGGAAGATAAAAGTCAATGACAATTCTACTGTACTTATACCTGTCGATTCAAGTATTTTGTACTTAGAATT
>NC_090756.1:70239965-70244965 GCF_036898095.1 Palaemon carinicauda
GCAACAGGATATGGCTTTCTCATTTCTTTTTTTTTTTTTTTTTTGCTCCTATTAGGAAAAAAATGAATCCCTTGAAATAATAAGATAAATGAAAAAAAAAAAAAACTGATGTTTGGAACAGTAAATAAATCTCAGTTTCTTGTATCCCCCAAAAACAGTCATGTAAAGATAAAGAGTTTTCACATAATATCGGGGAAGAGTTTTAGAGCTATGAACATCAACATCGAAACCTTTGTAGTCATTTGAAAGTTTAAAGGTTTAAATGCAGCCCATGAATGCCACAGACAAGGGACAGTCACAATTCCCTAGCTAGCAAGACTATGCTATAGAGACTGGTCAATATATATATATATATATATATATATATATATATATATATATATATATATATATATATATATATATATATATATATATATATATATATATATATATATATATATATATATATATATATATATACATACATACATACATATATTTTAGTCATGTAGATCAGAAAATACTAAAGATAGTTTAGTCATGTAGATCAGAAAGTACTAAAGATATTGTAGTCATGTAGCTTTGAGATTATTGAAAATTACTATATCAAACTTATATAAATTATTAAATGAATAAACAGACTAGAAAATATAACCTCCTTGGCGGAGGTAATAAAGGATCTTATGACCACGATGTTTTAAAGCAGACTGATTAATAATATACATACAAACAATAAACATAAAATTAGATAAATCTTCTTTGTTCTTACTTATTTTACGAGATGATTTACAATATTTGGACTTTATTTGTGTCTGTTTAAAAAATTCCAAGAATCAGGAAAAAAATTATTCCAGATATAAAAAAGTTATATCATAAAGACATATTTAGCATAATATTTTCATATATTATAAAGGGAAAATATATATATTTTTTATTGAAAACATTAATCAGTATTAGCCGACATACGATTTAACCGAAACCTTAAGCAATCGGTTAACGAGTAAATTTTCAGCTTCTTCCATATCTTAGAAGTTGATTCTAATCTCTACCAACGGCATTTAATATAATAAACCAATATCTTTTTATTCATATCTTAAGAAATTAAAAGTTTGCCAGCTGATAGGGAGATTAACTTATGAGTATCGAGAATCAATAAAGAGTTGAGAGGATATCTTTTACACAGTCTTTCTTCAAACAAAATTACAAATTCTTTGAGATATATTAGGGAGTTTGGTTGGTTATGTGATTATGCATGCTTGCGAATCTGAAAGAATTTTTTGCGGTTTTCAATGTTTAAAGGTTTAAAGGCCACTGAGGAATGGCAGAGGCAAGGGACAGTGACATTGCCCTATCAAGCACGACAATACCCTAGAGACTGACCACATATACATATGATCAGCGCCCAAGCTTCCTCTCCACCCTAGCTAGAACCAAGATTAGCCAAGCAATGCCTGCTTGTGACTCAACAGACGGACCATTAGGCTCCCCCGAAACCCCCATCCTTAGCTGGCAAGGATGATTTAGTTGCAGCGACACAAGGAACTAACGAGTTTGAGTGGTACTCAAACCCTAGTCGGGCGATCACCACTCAGGGACGTTACCACATGTATATTTTAGAAATTTTTTTTGACATGTAGTTTAGTTTCTTGAAAACGTTCAAATAGTTTATATTGTAGTATTGAAATACCATGTAAGTGAATAAGTTTTCGAAGCCTCAAGAAATATTCAGAGGTTTCTTTTGGATTCCGATTTTAGAAAATTTGCTTAAAATGTAGGTTAGTTTCTTGAAAATATTCAAAAAGTTTGGACAATGAAGAAATAATAGTAAAAAGACGGAGTGAAAATTAATAATATTATGGCGTGTATACATCTTACTGGAATTACTAAGGAACGCTAGGGATCAATTGCCTTAGTTAGGGAGGAACTGCACATCACAAGGAACTGGCTAAACTTTGATTTATCTAGCTAATGAATGCTCTACGGATTTAGTCAGTTACTGGAAAGAGAAGATGACAAAATGGCCTCCAGTCCTGGGTGCAGCGGGGTGCTAGGAATCTCCCGGTTTATAGATTTATAGATATAAATAATAAAGAAAAATTATAAATTGGCAATTTGGATGTTAGAGTCATGAATCACGTTGGGAGGTTACAGCAAGCAGAGAATAAATTTGTGTAATATAGTTTGGATATCTTGGCCCTAAAAGAAACACGTTGTAAAGGGATTAGGAGGGAAGTCTTAGACCGAGATAGTGTACATATTTAATCAGGAAGAACAGATGGAATTGGAAGAAACGGGGTAGTGATGATGATAAAACAAGAGAAGAAAATGCATTAACGGAGTGGAGAGCTGTAGAATAGTAGATTTTATTTGCAAAGTTTAAATCAAAGCGGTGCAATATGAGTATTATAGTTTGCTATGCACCAAAAAATAATTCCTCTGAAGAAAGGAAAGATAAATTCTATGAAGAGCTGCAGAGGGAAATAGATGAGATCCAAAAGAGATATGATAATTGTGATTGGGGAATTCAGTGCTAAAGTTGGAAGGAATAATCAAGGGATAGAGAACGTGATGGGTGTTGAGGGTCTTGGCAAAGTTGAAAAGGAAAATGGGGCACATTTGATAATTTTCTTTTTAACAGACAATCTTGTTATTGGAAGTACTCTTTTCCAGCACAAGGGCATCCTCAAATAGACATGGACTTCAGCATGTGGTAACTACAAAAATCAAATAAATTACATTACTATTTATAAAGAAAAAAGGAGGACCGAAAAATGTAAGAAAATATAGGGATACAGCTCCTCATTGCCACACTGAAATAAAACAAAGCAAAACTAGAAATATAGATAGGATTCTTAGGTGTGATACAACTAAGCTTCTAGATGATGATCACAGTGAATCATTTGTGATTGAATACAGGAATCAATATGCAGTATTGTAGACTTTATGAGATGAAGAACAGACAATTAACGATGAGTGGTGTTATAATAAAAACATATACCAGCCAGTTGGTGGTGAAGTTATGGGACATGTAGTTAAAAAAAGAAAGCCATGGATATCAAATGATACCTGGGATGCTACAAAAATGAGATAAAGACAGAAATTGATTTGTGAAAGTTTTCTAGAAGTAATGAGAATTACAAGGTAGAGCAAGCTAAGTATTCCAATATCGATAGCGAGGTCAAAGGAAAAGCCAGGAGTGACTTGAGAGAATATTTAGACAGTAAAGGAGATGAAGCGAAAAAGAGCTATGAATTTAGGACACGGCTATGGTGTAAAAATTGCTCATAAAATTAATAATGAATCTGTATGGGGGCAAAGAAGAAAAAGCATATACCCATCAAAAAGAGAGATAGATCTGTTAAAACAACAGAAAATGTAGAAAGGTAATGTTGAATGGAACATCTTAGTTAGGTTATGATTAGGAAATATGAAGAAAATAATTTGATTTATATACCTGAAGATGAGAAATGAATTTAATGTGTTTAAAGTCGAAGCTTTCATTAAGAGAATAGAAGCCCATGGATACGATGGAATAACTGCTAGATGATTTTTGCCAAAATTGAAGTGACTCCCAGAACACTTTCAAGGGGTGTGTAAAGGCAAGCCCTGATGAATGGGAGCTAGAAGTGTTGGTGAAAAAGAAAAAAATTAGATTGATTTCAATAATTACAGAGGCATCAAACTTACATCAGTTTTCATGAAAATATATAGTTTACTTATTTTAACAAGACTGGAGAGAAAGAGTGATGAAACCCCGAGAGATGAAAAAGCAGCATTTAGAAAAGGTAGAAGTGGTAGAGCAACGTGTAGAATATAAAGATCCACTTTTGATGACATTTGTGGACTAAGAAAAATCCTTTGATAGTTTGCACCGGCCAATTTTCTGGAGACTCCTGCGTTGTTATGGAGTTCCTCTTGAATACGTAAATTTGATCAAGTTTGTTCATGAGCATAGCACGTGCAAAGTTAATGTTCGTGGAGTCCTATCAAATGAATTTCCAGTAAACAGTAGAGTACTCTAAGGGATGTTTGGTCACCTATGTTGTTTCTCCTTCTCCTATCAAATGAATTTCCAGTAAACAGTAGAGTACTCTAAGGGATGTTTGGTCACCTATGTTGTTTCTCCTTCTCATGGATTTTGTAATGCATAGAACAGTTGGGGTATGGTGGAGAAGGATTGGACTTGATTGATAATAGGAAATTAGCTGACCTAGAGTATGCTGATGACGCTGTCGTTATCAGCAGAACCCCACCGTACTTACAAAGCTTTCTGACCAGAATGCATGAAATATCACATGAGGTTGAATTCAAGATAAGTAGAAGAAAGACAGAGATGATGAGAACGCAATAGGCAATGGAAGATAGAATTCATTGGAAGGAGAAAGAATTATTGAGGTAAAATCATCTAGATATTTAGGAAATATGATCACTGGTAGAGTGTCTTTAGATTTAGAGTTTAATGTGAAATTGAAAAAAAGCAAATAAGAATATTGCTAAGTTAAGTACAATTTGGAAATCAAATCGCCTCAAATTACATTTAAAAATCAGGCTATATATCAGTTTAGTGAGATCGGTGTTGCTGTATGGACACGAGTCGTGGTATAATAATGAAACAATATCCAACAGATTTTGTAGATCTGAAAACAAAGCCATCAAAAGAATATTAAATGGCAGGACAGGATTAGAAAGGAAACTATAAGATATTACTTTAGTACAATTGTAGACTGGTCAGGGCATCAGTCACTCGTTGAAATACTACCGCTAGAGAGTTAAGGGGTTCTTTGACTGGCGAGACGGTACTAAATTGTATCCTTCTCTCTGGTTACGGTTAATTTTCCCTTTTCTACACATACACCGACTAGTCTGGCCTGTTCTTTACATATTCTCCTCTGTCCTCATACACCTAACAACACTAAGATTACCAAACAATTATCCTTCACCCAAAAGGTTACTGCACTTCAATTGTTCAGTGGCCACTTTCCTCATGATAATGGTAGAAGAGACTCTCAAGCTATGAT
>NC_090756.1:70249965-70252465 GCF_036898095.1 Palaemon carinicauda
ATAATTCCTTAAGAGGTGAGAGAAAGATTTCATATATTCATTATTATTATTATTATTATTATTAATATTATTATTATTATTATTATTATTATTATTATTATTATTATTATTACTGGCCAAGATACAACCCTAGTTGGAAAAGCAAGATGCTATAATTCAAGGGGTCCAATAGGGAAATATAGCCAAGTGAGGAAAGGAAATAAGGAAATAATTAAAGGATGAGAACAAATTAACAATAAATCCATTCATCATCGCAAGTGTATTTCTTACATCGTCCATAGTTCCTTCGACGTTACTAACAAATCCAAGTTAATACCTTTAATCATGTCTGTTGTTCCTTTACCGTCCTTATTCATCCCCTTCTCTAAAAGTAAATCATCAACAGACTGATGAATCCTCTCTGGACAGGATAACTTTAATCCAAGAAACATTTACTTATTACAATTTATCCTTATTGATTCCAGTCAAATGTTATTTTTTTTGCTTTTTTGGAGGGATTTGTTCTAATCCAGCAAACTTTTTAAAGTATTTCTCACTTGCATTTTACTTCTATTCAAACTGACTCTAGATTTTCATGGACCGATGCCAAAAATTATATTTTCTTTTGTGTTCAATATCTGTAAAATAAGCAGATTATTTTCAGAAGACTTTAGTTCTTGCGATATTATTCCAGGAAGCCAAGGCATAGTTTGTGGAAAAATAGCTTCTAAAAAAATCTTATTAACAAATGTTGCTTGTATTTGGCAGCTATAAATCACGATATGAGACTTACCTCAGTCAACCAACTGTTGCTTTAACGTTGCAGTAATTATAACAAACCACAGGGTCCATATTTGCAAGAATGTCAGTCGATGTGTTTACCGGAGTCAGGAATATTTTTCTCGATTTACAGTAGTTTTTGTGAATCATTTCATGTTCTCCAACGAAGTTTATTTTGTAGGAATGTCGTACAAAAGAGATTGTATTCGTTCGTGAGTAATGCGTGCAGCATTAATGGATTTTCAGTATTATTTTCTTATTAACTCTCTCTCTCTCTCTCTCTCTCTCTCTCTCTCTCTCTCTCTCTCTCTCTCTCTCTCTCTCTCTCTCTCTCTCCTCATACATATATATATATATATATATATATAAATATATATATATATATATATATATATATATATATATATATATATATATATATATATATAGATATACATATGTATAAAGATATATATATATATATATATATATATATATATATATATATATATATATATTCATATATATATATATATATATATATATATATATATATATATATATATATATATAAATATATATATATATATATATATATATATATATATATATATATATATATATATATATATATATATATATTTCTTTTTTCTGGTCAATCTCAGGGGAAGAGGAGGTAGTCATACCCTAGCGAGAGAGAAGTACCCGGAGAGGTTCACTTAGAAACCCCAATCTACTACAAATTAATGAACCAGGGTGTTGTTATTATTATTATTATTATTATTATTATTATTATTATTATTATTATTATTATTATTATTATTACTTGGGAAGCTACAATCCTAGTTTGAAAAGCAGGATGCTATAAGCCCACGGCCTACAACAGGGAAAATAGCTCAATGTGGAAAGGAAAAAAACGAAAAATAGAATATTTTAAGAATAGCTATAACATTAAAGTAAATATTTCCTATATAAACTATAAAAACGTTTATAAACAAGAGAAAGAGAAATTAGATAGAATAATGTGCCCAAGTGTACTCTCAAGCAAGAGAACTCTAACCCAAGACAGTGGAAGACCATGGTACAGAGGCTATGGCACTATCCCAGATAAGAGAACAATGGTTTGTCCTTCTCCTAGAAGAGCTGCTCACCATAACTAGAGAGTCTCTTCTACCCTTACCAAGAGAAAAGTAGCCACTGAACAATTACAGTGCAGTAGTTAACCAATTGGGTGAAGAAATTTTTTTTTGGGATCTCAGTGTTGTCAAGTATATGAAGAGAGAGGAAAATCTCTAAAGAATATGCCAGACTATTCGATCTCTGTGTATGGAAAGGGAAAGTGAACCGTAACCAGATATAAAGATCCAATGTAGTACTTTCTGGCCGGTCAAAGGAAATTGGGAAGTTTGGGAAGGGTTGAATCTGTGTGTGCATTTGCATATCTATTTATTCAGACGTTATTTTTTACGGGTCGCGTACACTGTTACCAAATAGTTTTCATTTCCTCAGCTTTCAAAACTACCGTATTACTGGTGACTTATAGGGCATATGTGCGTGTATTTGGGTAATGGTGTGTATGTTGGTGTGTATTTTTTATATTCATATCTTCTCTCATCTTATGATCCGGTTTTTAGTGCACACACTTTTTGCCCATCTCCATGAACAGAGAGAGAGAGAGAGAGAGAGAGAGAGAGAGAGAGAGAGAGAGAGAGAGAGAGAGAGAGAGAGAGAGAGATGACTCAATTTATTGATATTACATTTT
>NC_090756.1:70264965-70267465 GCF_036898095.1 Palaemon carinicauda
TTTCCATCTCCTAAGTCAAAATTTTCTCAGTAATTACTACATAATGTTTTCCTCCATTATTCTTCATATCCTTATTTGCCTCTTAATATCATTCTTTTTCTAGTCTATCTAGCCATTAGAACCTAGATACATGTCTATTGTAGGCTCTAGAGCCATTACACATGCGGCTCCTAGACTATACTATAAGTTCATACGAGACATCCAAATAATTGAAGATATTAAGGCTTTCAAGAAGAGGCTGAAGACTTTCTTATTCTGCGAGTGTTTTACCAGTGATGATCAAACAGCAAACGATCAATAAGCATTGTGAAATGTTGAATGTTCCGGAATGAACATAATAAAAAGACCGTGGAGGACGTGTAGAGAGTAGTGTTCGCCTGCTGTACGGGATCAGATAAGTAGCCCTTAAAGTAAAATATCAAAATTTTCAGTCCAAGAACGATTTGATTAAGATTTACCTCAATTATGCTTTCTCTCTACTTGCAGTACTTAAAACTACTTTTCTCACCAATTCAACTAATTTCAAATCCCACCTGCTATGTAAAGAATTCTTATTATCAAGGGTAACATCCTTACTAAGTCGTGTAAATTTCCCCCTATCTCTCATCCCTCAATTACTGTTGACATTATTGTACTCGAGAATTTGATGCCAGAATCTCCTCTCTTTCTTATTCCATACATTCTTTCATTTATTGCAACATCTTCATCTCTTCGTTATTTGTTTATTGGTATTAATATTCTATTCCCGTTAATTCTTGCGATTCTCTTTAAAATTTCAATAATTTCTTCTACTTTTCATATATATCCTATGTATACGTCACGCTATTATTATTATTATTATTATTATTATTATTATTATTATTATTATTATTATTAGAATTCCCTGTTAGCGGAAGACTATTGTTTTTGGTATTATTAGGATTC
The DNA here is from genome assembly GCF_036898095.1 of Palaemon carinicauda. NCBI lineage: Eukaryota > Metazoa > Arthropoda > Malacostraca > Decapoda > Palaemonidae > Palaemon > Palaemon carinicauda. The sequence goes on from NC_090756.1 coordinate 70,265,890, forward strand.
CCTTTTAGGGGAATGCTATTGTTTTTGGTATTAATATTATTATTAGGATTCCCTTGTAGGGCAATGCTATTGTTTTTGGTATTATTATTATTATTATTATTAGGATTCCCTTTTAGGGGAATGCTATTGTTTTTGGTATTATTATTATTATTATTGTTATTATTATTATTATTATTATTATTATTATCATTATTATTATTATTATTATTATTATTATTATTATTATTATTATTATTATTATTATTATTATTATTCTTCTTCTTCTTTCCACGCGTTTTTTTTCCCAAGAAATCTGAAATTATTATCATAGGTAGCCTATGGTAAGAATATGCCATAGACCAAATTTAAGTGACCTTGACCTACTTTTCAAGGTCACAGGGGCTTTTAAAGGCAGAATTTGTAAAATTTTAAATTGACATTAGGCCTAAAGTATAAGCTGTCTGGCTAATGGCCTTATGGACAATGATACAGAGGTAAATCCCCAGATATTGCCCTACTTTAATGCAAGTATGTCAAGGTCAAGGTCGCTAATGGCCAAACCGGGTCAAAACAGGTTTGTTTCCGAGATCTCAAAAACTGGAAGGCCCAGAGCCCAGATCTTAGTGGCATATGATGCCCTATATATTTATCTAAGGTTAGCTTAACTTTTGTAGCGACGGCTTAATTACTTTTTTTAATATAGATTTTTTACTATTTTTGACATTGCAGAAATCGTGACTTTGGCAATTGTTTTATGAAATACTGGTCTTTGGTCATAGCATGCTATAGTAAACTACCCCAAACATATGCATAAAACATCTAAATCAAATGTCAGATTTGACCTTGACCATCATTTTCAAGGTCATATGGTTATTTCATGGAAAAAAAATTGACTTGGGCTACAAGTGATGTTTTATTGTCAACCCCCCACCCCCATTCGCACATGCTTCTTCAGAATATGGGATCATATTTAACCCGTGACCTTCACACGACCTTGTAAGTGCCCATTGTCTTCAAGTTCAAAGGTCAATTTTTGTATATTTGTAATTTTTGCCTATGTTTTCCTCCATATACCTGCTATTATACAGATAAATTGCTTTAGAATAGTTTGTTAACATAACTCAAAATTTATTCAAGGAATCATTAGGCCAATAAACCATTACACCATATCTTTTACTGATTGACAACAGCATTTCCACACCTATTTTGCAGGGGAATCCTCCGCCACTGGCTTTAGCCAGTCGCAGTCTAGTTATTATTATTATTATTATTATTATTATTATTATTATTATTATTATTATTATTATTATTATTATTATTATTATTATTATTATTATTATTAACTGAGATGCAACACTAGTTCAAAAACCCCGATGCTAAAAGCCAAAGATCTCCGACCAAAAAAAAAACAACAACCCAATGACGAAAGGAAATAAGGAAACATGTACGTGAGCGTATCATAAGAAATAGAAAAAAAATATGTCGTTAAATAGCCATAGAATTAAATTATACTTTCTAACATATATAAATCACATTTATTTAACGTAAAACACTAACATCCATTTGGAGATATATAAGGCAGAATCATTTCCATCAG
>NC_090756.1:70269965-70274965 GCF_036898095.1 Palaemon carinicauda
AAGTGATCGTAATCTTACCGTAACTTGAACGAATACTTTCTTTCATTTCTCTGTGTGAAATAAAGTTTAATTGTTAATATGATTATTTCTTGCTAAGCTACATACATATTTGGAAAAGCAGACTGATATAAGCCCAAGGGCTCCGACAGGGAAGAATAGCCCAAAGAGGAATGCAAATAAGAAAACAAATGTAATATTTTGCATTAGTGTACCCTAAAGTAAGAGAACTTTAACTCAAGATGGTACAGAGGCTATGGCACTACCCAAGACTAGAAAACAATAGTGTGATTTTTGAGTACCCTCTTAGAAGAGCTGCTTACCATAGCTAAAGAGTCTTTTCTACCCTCATCAAGAGGGAAGTATGACCGCTGTCTTAGTGGCATGTCTTACATGAGTAACTTTCATCAAATAGAGGAGATTTACCAGCTAATCAGTCAAGCCTGACTCTTACAGAGCTGGCCAACATTCTTATCTGATAACTCTATATACACAGTAAGTAAATTCTGGAGAGTAAGTTTCAGTTTATTAAATAGGATTATGCGATGATTGTCAAGGTGATCATTTGTTCCCTTCGTCTTAATCAGATTGAATATTTCAGGCAAAAACTAAATTAAAACCTTTTGCTAGAGAATGTTACATACAGAGATTCTCTTCATAGATTGTTGGGCTACAAATCAACAATGGAACGCTAAGGTACTATATATTATATATACAGAATAACATAATATTGAATACATGTGATATTGCCTAGCTATATTATTATTATTATTATTATTATTATTATTATTATTATTAGTATTATTATTATTATTATTATCATTATTATCATTATTATTATTAATACTAGCTAAGCTATAACCCTAGTTTGAAAAGCACGATGCTTCAATCCCAAGGGCCCCAACAGAGAAAAATAGTCCAGCGAGGATATGAAATGAATAAACTGCAGAAGTAGTGGACAATTGAGATAAAATATATGAAAATTAGCATTAAAAAAGAATTTTCCTAAATAAACTATACAAAATTTGAAAAATAGAAAAAAACTAAATGAAAAGATAAAATAGTGTGACCGGATGTAACCTCAAGCCACAGGATATGGCTTTCTCATTTTTTTTTTTTTGCTCCTATTAGGGAAAAAAGAATCCCTTGAAATAATAATATAAATGAAAAAAAAAATGACGTTTGGAACAGAAAATAAAACTTAGTTTCTTGTATCCCCAAAAAACAGTCATGTGAAGATAAAGAGTTTTCACATAATATCGAAGAAGAGTTTTAGAGATAGGAACATCAACATCGAAACCTTTGTAGTCATTTGAAGGTTTAAAGGTTTAAATGCAGCCCATGAATGCCACAGACAAGGGACAGTCACAATGCCCTAGCTAGCAAGACTATGCTATAGAGACTGGTCAATATATATATATATATATATATATATATATATATATATATATATATATATATATATATATATATATATATATATATATATATATATATATATATATATATATATATATATATATATATATTAGTCATGTAGATCAGAAAGTACTAAAGATAGTTTAGTCATGTAGATCAGAAAGTACTAAGGATATTGTAGTCATGTAGCTTTGAGATTATTGAAAATTACTATATCAAACTTATATAAATCAATAAATGAATAAACAGACTACAAAATATAACCTCCTTGTTGGAGATAATAAAGGAACTTATGACCACGATGTTTTAAAGCAGACTGATTAATGATATACATATAATCAATAAACAGAAAATTAGATAAATCTTCTTTGCTCTTACTTATTTTACGAGATGATTTACAATATTTGGACTTTATTTGTGTTTGTTTAAAAAATTATAAGAATCAGGAAAAAAATTATTCCAGATATAAAAAATTTATTTCATAAAGACATGTATAGCATAATATTTTCATATATTATAAAGGGAAAATATAAATATATTTTTTCATTGAAAACATTAATCAATATTAGCCCATATACGATTTGACCGAAACCTTAGGCAATCGGTTAACGAGTAAATGTTCAGCTTCTTCCATATCTTACAAGTTGATTCTAATCTCTACCAACGGCATTTAATATAATAAACCAATTTCTTTATATTCATATCTTAAGGCATTAAAAGTTTGCCAGCTGATAGGGAGATTAACGTATGAGTATCGAGAATCAATAAGAAGTTAAGAGGATCTCTTTTACACATTTTTTCTTAAAAAAAATGACAAATTCTTTGAGATATATTAGGGAGTTTGGTTGGTTATCTTATTATGCATGCTTGCGAATCTGAAAGAATATTTTGCAGTTTTCAATGTTTAAAGGTTTAAAGGCCACTGAGGAATGGCAGAGGCAAGGGACAGTGATATTGCCCTATCAAGCACGACAATGCCCTAGAGACTGACCACATATACATATGATCAGCGCCTAAGCCTCATCTCCACCCTAGCTAAAACCAAGATTGGCCAAGCAATGCCTGCTTGTGACTCAACAGACTCCTTAGCTGGCAAGGATGATGTGGTTGCAGCGACCAAAGGAACTAACGAGTTTGAGTGGTACTCAAACCCTAGTTACCACATGTATATTTTAGACATTTTTCTGGACATGAAGTTTAGTTTCTTGAAAACGTTCAAATAGTTTATATTTTAGTATTGAGATACCATGTAAGTGAATAAGTTTTCGAAGCCTTAAGAAATATTCAGAGGTTTCTTTTGGATTCCAATTTTAGAAAATTTGCTTAATATGTAGGTTAGTTTCTTGAAAATATTCAAAAAGTTTAGACAATGAAGAAATAATAGTAAAAAGACGGAGTGAAAATTAATAATATTATGGCGTGTATACATCTTACTGGAATTACTAAGGAACGGCAGGGATCAATTGCCTTAGTTAGGGAGGAACTGCACATCACAAGGAACTGGCTAAACTTTGATTTATCTAGCTAATGAATGATCTACGGATTTAGTCAGTTACTGGAAAGAGAAGATGACAAAATGGCCTCCAGTCCTGGGCGCAGCGGGGTGCTAAGAATCTCCCGGTTTATAGATTTATAGATATAAATATTAAAGAAAAATTATAAATTGGCAATTGGAATGTTAGAGTCATGAATCACGTTGGGAGGTTACAGCAAGCAGAGAATAAATTTTTGTAATATAGTTTGGATATCTTGGCCCTAAAAGAAACACGTTGTAAAGGGATTAGGAGGGAAGTCTTAGACCGAGATAATGTACATATTTAATCAGGAAGAACAGATGGAATTGGAAGAAACGGGGTAGTGATGATGATAAAACCAGAGAAAAAAATGCATTAACGGAGTGGAGAGCTGTAGAATAGTAGATTTTATTTGCAAAGTTTAAATCAAAGCGGTGCAATATGAGTATTATAGTTTGCTATGCACCAAAAAATAATTCCTCTGAAGAAAGGAAAGATAAATTCTATGAAGAGCTGTAGAGGGTAATAGATGAGATCTAAAAGATATATGCTAATTGTGATTGGGGACTTCAGTGCTAAAGTTGGAAGGAATAATCAAGGGATAGAGAACGTGATGGGTATTGAGGGTCTTGGCAAAGTTGAAAATGAAAATGGGGCACATTTGATAATTTTCTTTTTAACAGACAATCTTGTTATTGGAAGTACTCTTTTCCAGCACAAGGGCATCCACAAATAGACATGGACTTCAGCATGTGGTAACTACAAAAAACAAATAAATTACATTAATATTTATAAAGAAAGAAGGAGGACTGAGAAATGTAAGAAAATATAGGGATGCAGATATTGGTATGGATCACCAGCTCCTCATTGCCACAATGAAATTAAAACAAAGCAAAACTAGAAATATAGATAGGATTCTTAGGTGTGATACAACTAAGCTTCTAGATGATGATCACAGTGTAACATTTCGGATTAAATATAGGAATTTATTTGCAGTATTGTAGACTTTATGAGATGAAGAACAGACAATTAACGATGAGTCGTGTTATAATAAAATCATATACCAGCCAGTTGGTAGTGAAGTTATGGGACATGTAGTTAAAAGGAGAAAGCCATGGATATCAAATGATACTTGGGATACTATAAAAAGGAGATAAAGACAGAAATTGATTTGTGAAAGTTTTCTAGAAGTAATGAACATTACAAGGTAGAGCAAGCTAAGTATTCCAATATCGATAGTGAGGTCAAAGGAAAAGCCAGGAGTGACTTGAGAGAATATTTAGACAGTAAAGAAGATGAAGCGGAAAAAAAGCTATGAATTTAGGAAACGGCTATGGTGTAAAAATTGCTCATAAAATCATTAATGAATCTGTATGGGGGCAAAGAAGAATAAGCATATACCCATCAAAAAGAGATAGAGCTGTTAAAACAACAGAAGATGTAGAAAGGCAATGTTGAATGGAACATCTTAGTTAGGTTATGATTAGGAAATATGAAGAGAATAATTTGATTTATATACCTGAAGATGACAAATGAATTCAATGTGTTTAAAGTCAAAGCTTTCATTAAGAGAATGAAAGCCCATGGATACGATGGAATAACTGGTAGATGATTTTAGCCGAAATTGAAGTGACTCCCAGAACACTTTCAAGGGGGTTTGTAAAGGCAAACCCTGATGAATGGGAGCTAGACTTGTTGGTGAAAAAGAAGAAGAAAAAAAGATTGATTTCAATAATTACATAGGCATCAAGCTTACATCAGTTTTCATGAAAATATATAGTTTACTTATTTTAACAAGACTGGAGAGAAAGAGTGATGAAACCCTGAGAGATGTAAAAGCAGCATTTAGAAAAGGTAGAAGTGGTACAGCAATGTGTAGAATATAAAGATCCACTTTTGATGACATTTGTGGACTAAGAAAAAGCCTTTGATAGTTTGCACCGGCCAATTTTCTGGAGACACCTGCGTTGTTATGGAGTTCGTCTTGAATACGTAAATTTGATTAAGTTTGTTCATGAGCAAAGCAAGTGCAAACTTAATGTTCGTGGAGTCCTATCAAATGAATTTCCA
>NC_090756.1:70279965-70289965 GCF_036898095.1 Palaemon carinicauda
AATATCAGGAAAGGTTGAAAATAGCATGTGACGAGGTGAGAGTAAGAGAAACTGGTAATTTAGAGGAGGAGTGGAAGTTAGCAAAAGAAAATTTTGTTGGGATTGCAAGTGATGTATGTGGCAAGAAGGTTGTTGGAGGCAGCATGAGGAAGGGCAGTGAATGGTGGAATGAAGGAGTGAAGGTAAAAGTGGAAGAGAAAAAGAGGGCTTTTGAAGAATGGCTGCAGAGTAATAGTGTAGAGAAGTAAGAAAAATATAGAGAGAAAAATGTGGAAGTAAAGCGCAAGGTACATGAGGCAAAGAGGGCAGCTGACCTGAGGTGGGGTCAGGGACTGGGTCAGTCATATGAAGAGAATAAGAAGAAGTTTTGGAAAGAAGTGAAGAGAGTAAGGAAGGCTGGTGCAAGAATTGAAGAGACAGTGAAAGATGAAAATGGAAGGTTGTTAAAAGGAGAAGAGGCAAGGAAAAGGTGGGCGGAATATTTTGAAAGTTTGCTGAATGTTGAGGATAATAGGGAGGCAGATATAATTGCTGTTCCAGGTGTTGAGGTGCCAGTGATGGGAGATGAGAATGAGAGAGAGATTACAATAGAGGAAGTGAGGAGAGCACTAGATGAAACGAGAGTAGGAAAAGCATCTGGTATGGATGGTGTGAAAGCTGAGATGATGTGACGGGCCGAGAGAGGAGTTGTGAACTCAAAGGCAGATTGGAAATGACTGAGTTATATATTAAGGAACACTCTTCTTTATATACAAAACCTCAAGGCAACAGGACATAACATGTTCGAGAGACAGACAATGTTCAGAGCAAAACAGCAGACATGAATTTTCATGTTCGTTTGAGTGCGAGGGAAGACCGAAGATACAAGCATATTATATACAAAATGAATTATGTACAATTGTGTGACACACGGTTGGTACATGGCTCCCCCTCTAAAAATGACATACTAAACATGTTAAATAGGTGCCCTGAATGTGGAGAGGTAGTAGTAAAAACTGCGCCGATTAGCAGCAGTGAGTGGCTGTAGAAGTCGTTGGTTGGGGTGCGAGCGAGTGGTGGATGATGGTTGGCTATGTTGCCGCTCCGGCTCATCACGGGGTAGGCGAGTGTGTCCTACGGCATTCATAGGCGTGTCCTACTGCATTCATAGGCGAGTGTGTCCTATGGCATTCATAGGCGTGTCCTACGGCATTCATAGGCGAGTGTGTCCTACGGCATTCATAGGCGTGTGTCCTACGGCATTCATAGGCGTGTGTCCTACGGCATTCAAAGGCATATCCTACGGCATTCACGTCAGCTTCGGTTGAAGTTGAATAGATGTCCTCTTCGTCATGAGTGGAGGCGTTGATGGAAGTTTGAAAGTCATGAAGTGGGTTCACATCACGAGGAGAGCCGTCTGCGGCAGGTTGCAGGCGAGTGATACTGGTCATTTTCCCGAGGGTGAGCGAAGCCCTTTGGTCCCCCAACGGTTGTTGAGAGAGCTGAAAAGGCGTTGCTATACTGGCGGCTGGCGACGGCGAGTACTGCTGCAGAAGGTATGCGTTGACGGCGTCATAGTAACGGTGAGAGGTGTAGGGGGGATGGGGAGGCGGGAGGAGCGAGTCACTCCGGGGTCACCAATGTGACGGGCCGAGTGAGGGTATGAACTCAAAGGCAGATTGGAAATGACTGAGTTATATATTAAGGAACACTCTTCTTTATATACAAAACCTCAACGCAACAGGACATAACATGTTAGAGAGACAGACAATGTTCAGACCAAAACAGCAGACATGAATTTTCATGTTCGTTTGAGTGCGAGGGAAGAGCGAAGATACAAGCATATTATATACAAAAGGAATTATGTACAATTGTGTGACACACGGTTGGTACAATGTTGAAGGAAGGGGGTGTGACTGTACTTGAATGGTTGGTGAAATTGTTTAATATGTGTTTTGTGTTGTCAATGGTACCAGTAGATTGGGTTTGTGCGTGTATTGTACACTATATAAGGGTAAGGGAGATGTGCATGAGTGTTGTAATTCAAAAGGTATTAGTTTGTTGAGTGTAGTTGGAAAAGTGTATGGTGGAGTACTGATTAATAGGATTAAGGATAAAACAGAGAATGCAATTTTGGAAGTAAAGGGTGGTTTTAGACGAGGTAGGGGTTGTATGAATCAGATTTTTACAGTTAGGCAGATATGCGAGAAATATTTAGCAAAAGGTAAGGAGGTGTATGTTGCATTTATGGATCTGGAGAAAGCATATGATAGAGTTGATAGGGAAGCAATGTGGAATGTGATGAGGTTATATGGAGTTGGTGGAAGGTTGTTGCAAGCAGTGAAAAGTTTCTACAAAGGTAGTAAAGCATGTGTTAGAATAGGAAATGAAGTGAGCGATTGGTTTCCGGTGAGAGTGGGGCTGAGACAGGGATGTGTGATGTCACCGTGGTTGTTTAACTTGTATGTTGATGGAGTGGTGAGAGATGTGAATGCTTGAGTGCTTGGACGAGGATTAAAACTGGTAGACGAAAATTATCATGAATGGGAGGTAAATCAGTTGTTGTTTGCGGATGATACTGTACTGGTAGCAGACACAGAAGAGAAGCTTGACCGACTAGTGACAGAATTTGGAAGGGTGTGTGAGAGAAGGAAGTTGAGAGTTAATGTGGGTAAGAGTAAGGTTATGAGATGTACGAGAAGGGAAGGTGGTGCAAGGTTGAATGTCATGTTGAATGGAGAGTTACTTGAGGAGGTGGATCAGTTTAAGTACTTGGGGTCTGTTGTTGCAGCAAATGGTGGAGTGGAAGCAGATGTACGTCAGAGAGTGAATGAAGGATGCAAAGTGTTGGGGGCAGTTAAGGGAGTAGTAAAAAATAGAGGGTTGGGCATGAAGGTAAATAGAGTTCTATATGAGAAAGTGATTGTACCAACTGTGATGTATGGATCGGAGTTGTGGGGAATGAAAGTGATGGAGAGACAGAAATTGAATGTGTTTGAGATGAAGTGTCTAAGGAGTATGGCTGGTGTATCTCGAGTAGATAGGGTTAGGAACAAAGTGGTGAGGGTGAGAACGGGTGTAAGAAATGAGTTAGCGGCTAGAGTGGATATGAATGTGTTGAGGTGTTTTGGCCATGTTGGTTGAGAGAATGGAAAATGGCTGTCTGCTAAAGAAGGTGATGAATGCAAGAGTTGATGGGAGAAGTACAAGAGGAAGGCCAAGGTTTGGGTGGATGGATGGTGTGAAGAAAGCTCTGGGTGATAGGAGGATAGATATGAGAGAGGCAGGAGAGCGTGCTAGAAATAGGAATGAATGGCGAGCGATTGTGACGCAGTTCCGGTAGGCCCTGCTGCTTCCTCCGGTGCCTTAGATGACCGCGGAGGTAGCAGCAGTAGGGGATTCAGCATCATGAAGCTTCATCTGTGGTGGAATTGTGGGAGGTTGGGCTGTGGCACCCTAGCAGTACCAGCTGAACTCGGCTGAGTCCCTGGTTAGGCTGGAGGAACGTAGAGAGTAGTCCCCTTTTTGTTTTGTTTCTTTGTTGATGTTGGCTACCCCCCAAAATTGGGGGAAGTGCCTTGGTATATGGATGGATGGATATATGTATATATGTAAACACCCACACCCAAACACACAAACACACACACATATATAAATATATACATATATATATATATATATATATATATATATATATATATATATATATATATATATATATATATATATATATTTATATATATATATATATATATATATATATATATATATATATATATAAATATATATATTTATATATATAAATATATATATATATATATCTATATATATATATATATATATATATATATATATATATATATATTTATATAGATGTGTGTGTGTTTGTGTGTTTGGGTGTGGGTGTACACATATATATATATATATATATATATATATATATATATATATATATATATATATATATATATATATATATACATAATGTAAACTTCATCAAAGCAGTTTTATCACAAAAGATTCTTCTTTAAAATTACAATGAAAATTGCAAACAATCCTTGAACATCCCACCTATAAATTTAAAACACCTCTTTCCATTAACTCTATCAAGTATTATTTACATTTTTCTTCCGTATTCAATCATCCACATTTCTTATCATAATGATATACTTTAGTAATACCTATTATCCTTTCCAGTCCATTTTCAGTATATACGTATCCCACCTATTCTAATATAATAAATTCTCCTATTCTCTTCAATACCATTTCCAGTTACCCTGCTACCTCTCTCTCTCTCTCTCTCTCTCTCTCTCTCTCTCTCCTCTCTCTCTCTCTCTCTTTCTCTCTCTCTCTCTCTCTCTGCTGAATCAGCCTTTAATGATTAAATTAAACATACCTCTTTCATTCCCAAATATGAATACTAATATAGAATACTTCATGATCTTCCTTTTTTTGTATCCTTTTTTCGCCAGAGCCATTTTCAGATTCCTGATTCTAACCCATTTTAGCAAAGGCCAATGGCTGATTATAGCATTGCACAATAAACTGACCATTTTCATTCAACAATGATCTAATGCTCGCTTTGAGTCTTCCATTATCAATGCATATTAAATTGACAGCTTCTGGTGAAACATGTGATCACCATTCTACGTGATCACCATCGGGCTTGCGTTGCTTTACTTATTTATCTCTTGTTTTTTTCTTTCCATATTGTTAGCACTGTGCTAAGTGTCTTCAATTTCTCTCTCTCTCTCTCTCTCTCTCTCTCTCTCTCTCTCTCTCTCTCTCTCTCTCTCTCTCTCTCTGAATACTAGGTCGGGAAGAGACAGGTGACGAAACATCTATTCCTCTCTCTCTCTCTCTCTCTCTCTCTCTCTCTCCTCTCTCTCTCTCTCTCTCTCTCTCTCTCTCTCTCTCTATGAATACTAGGTCGGGAAGAGACAGGGGGACGAAACATCTATTCCTCTCTCTCTCTCTCTCTCTCTCTCTCTCTCTCTCTCTCTCTCTCCTCTCTCTCTCTCTCTCTCTCTCGTGCCCACCGGTTGGTCTCTGTTGGTCTGTCAGTTTCTCGTAGGCAACAAACAAACACACCTTTATGGCGATTCTCGAGAGAAATGTTGCTTTAATCGGCAAAGTGTAAACAGTGACCATTTTATGGTAACGACCTTTGAGAATTTGATAGTCATAGTTGTTTACAGTTTGTCTTACTATATATCTTTACTCTTACTACAGTTTATACTTCCAATATTGATTATTCTAAAACAAAAACAAAATCTAAAATATTTCTTGTGTTTGTATCTTTCTTTCACTATCACCAAAAGAAACCGAAAAAAAAAGATAAATTAAGGTTCATTCACCAAATATAGAGGTTCCAATATTTTGATATCAAAACAAATATTTCATAAGCAAATTCTCATCACTGTCTAAATATAAGCTTCTATCTATTGAATTTTTTAATCCAAGCTCTCGTCCACCTTCCATAGTATATTAATAGATAACATTTATCAACTTTTTCCTTATCCAGACTTACCTTACACACCTAGGTTACCTACTCAATTTTGGTATCAGCAGCTTTCCTAAACATCATAATCCTTAAGAGATGAGAGAAAGATTTCATATATTCATTATTATTATTATTATTATTATTATTATTATCATTATTATTATTACTATTATTATTATTATTATTATTATTATTGGCCAAGATATAACCCTAGTTGGAAAAGAAAGATGCTATAATTCCAAGGGGTCCAATAGGGAAATATAGCCAAGTGAGGAAAGGAAATAAGGAAATAAATAAATGATAACAAATTAACAATAAATCATTCATCATCGCAAGTGTATTTCTTACATCGTCAATAGTTCCTTTCGACGTACTAACAAATCCAAGTTAATATCTTTAATCATGTCTGTTGTTCCTTTACCGTCCTTATTCATCCCCTTTCTCTAAAAGTAAATCATCAACAGACTGATGAATTCTCTCTGGACAGGATAACTTTAATCCAAGAAACATTTACTTATCACAATTATCTTTATTAATTCCAGTCAAATGTAATTTTTTTGCTTTTTTGAAGGGATTTGTTCTAATCCAGCAAACTTTTTAAAGCATTTCTTACTTCCATTTTACTTCTATTTAAACTGACACTAGATTTTCATGGAATGATGGCAAAAATTATATTTTCTTTTGTGTTCAATTTCTGTAAAATAAGCAGATTATTTTCAGAAGACTTTAGTTCTTGCGATATTATTCCAGGAAGCCAAGGCATAGTTTGTAGAAAAATGGCTTCTAAAAAAAATCTTATTAACAAGATTTGCTTGTATTTGGCAGCTATAAATCACGATATGAAACTTACCTCAGTCAACCAACTGTTGCTTTAACGTTGCAGTAATTAGAACAAACCAGAGGGTCCTTATTTGCAAGAATGTGAGTCGATGTGTTTGCCAGAGTCAGGAATATTTTCCTCCATTTACAGTAGTTTTTGTGAATCATTTCATGTTCTCAAACGATGTTTATTTTGTAGGAATGTCGTACAAAAGAGATTGTATTCGTTCGTGAGTAATGCGTGCAGCATTAATGGATTTTCAGTACTATTTTCTTATAAACTCTCTCTCTCTCTCTCTCTCTCTCTCTCTCTCTCTCCTCTCTCTCTCCTCTCTCTCTCTCTCTCTCTCTCTCTCATACATACATACATACATATATATATATATATATATATATATATATATATATATATATATATATATATATATATATATATATATATATATACATATATATATATATATATATATATATATATATATATATATATATATATATATATATATATATATATGATTTCTTTTTTCTGGTCAATCTCAGGGGAAGAGGAGGTAGTCATACCCTGGCGAGAGGGAAAAACCCAGAGAGGTTCACTTGGAAACCCCAATCTCCTACAAATTAACGAACCAGGGGGTTATTATTATTATTATTATTATTATTATTATTATTATTATCATTATTATTATTACTTGGTAAGCTACAATCCTAGTTGGAAAAGCAGAATGCTATAAGCCCAGGGCCTACAACAGGGAAAATAGCTCAGTGAGGAAAGGAAAAATCGAAAAATAGAATATTTTAAGAATAGCTATAACATTAAAGTCAATATTTCCTATATAAACTATAAAAAAGTTTATATAAAACAAGAGGAAGAGAAATTAGATAGAATAATGTGCCTGAGTGTACTCTCAAGCAAGAGAACTCTAACCCAAGACAGTGGAAGACCATGGTACAGAGGCTATGGCACTATCCCAGATAAGAGAACAATGGTTTGATTTTGGAGTGTCCTTCTCCTATAAGAGCTGCTTACCATAACTAAAGAGTCTCTTCTACCCTTACCAAGAGGAAAGTAGCCACTGAACAATTACAGTGCAGTAGTTAACCAATTGGGTGAAGAAATTTTTTTTTGGGATCTCAGTGTTGTCAAGTATATGAAGAGAGAGGAAAATCTCTAAAGAATATGCCAGACTATTCGGTGTCTGTGTAAGGAAAGGTAAAGTGAACCGTAACCAGATATGAAGATCCAATGTAGTACTTTCTGGCCGGTCAAAGGAAATTGGGAAGTGTGGGAAGGGTTAAATCTGTGAGTACATATGCGTGCATTTGCATATCTATTTATTTAGACGTTATTTATTACGGGTCGCGTACACTGGTACCAAATAGTTTTCATTTCCTCAGCTTTCAAAACTACCGTATTACTGGTGACTTATAGGCCATATGTGCGTGTATGTGAGTTTTGGTGTGTATGTTGGTGTGTATTATTTATATTAAATCTTCTTTCATCTTATGATCCAGTTTATTGTGCACAAACTTTTTGCCCATCTCCATGAACAGAGAGAGAGAGAGAGAGAGAGAGAGAGAGAGAGAGAGAGAGAGAGAGAGAGAGAGAGAGAGAGAGAGAGATGACTCAATTTATTAATATTACATTACAGATAATGAAATGGATCTAGGCTGCACAGAAATGATGGCATTTCTGCCGGACTGGATCGTTTTAGACAGCGAGAGGATGAAAAAATAATCAGCACCAGAGTCCAATTTAATCTCTCACTATTATATGCAACTGATATCTAAATTTTGATTTTTTTTTTTTTTGGACATTCGAGCTTACATAATGGAATTAGTTCTGTGGGAAAAGAATAAAAAGGAATGATTTTTTTCTATTTTCATAAGAAGAATTTTTTTCTTTTTTTCTGTAGTTCATTTACTTACTTTTGCCTAAGGGACTTGGATCCAGGACTGGAACCTGGATTTTGAAGAACACACGTTTCCACTCTATTCCCGCCGCTCATATGACACATGAATAAAAAAACCTAAAGATGCTTCATATAATAAGTTATATACACCCTCAGTTATACAAAGACTCAAATAAATATTTTCAGTTTTGCATTATATTTAATCTTTTAAAGTTTGGTTGTTGCAAATGAATGGCAGAGGCAAGGAACAGTGACAATGCCCCATCAGGACAAAGCCCAAGAGACTGACCATATATACATATAATCAGTGCCCAAAGCCTCTCTCCACCTATGCTAGGACCAGGGAGGGAAAGGTGATGGCTCCTGATGACTCAGCACAGCATGTAGTTCCACAGGCTCCCTCAAATTCCCCATCCTTAACTTACAAGGATGGTGAGGTTGCAGATACTACAAGAAACTATCGAGTTTATATGAGGGACTAGATTTCCCGTCCAGCAGAACACGAGGCAGGGACGTTTTCAATATGCCATCATATGAGTGCCCTGGCTAACTGCTTTTATCTCCAGGTCTGTTGCAACCACTAAAAACTTTCAAACATAAATAGCTTGCCATCTCCTTAGTCAAAATGTTCTCAGTAGTTACTATATTAAGTTTTCCTCCATTATTCTTCATATCCTTATATGCCTCTTAATATATTTCTTTTTATAGTCTATCTATCCAATAAAACGTAGATACATGTCTACTGTGAGCTCTAGAGCCATTACATATGCCGCTCCTAGAATATACAATAAGCTCATACGAGACATCCAAATAATTGAGGATAATATGGCTTTCAAGAAGAGACTGAAGACTTTCTTATTCTGCGAGTGCTTTAACCGTGATGATCAAACAGTAAACGAGCAATAAGCATTGGGAAATGTTAAATGTTCCTAAAAGAACATCATAAAACGACCGTGGACGAGATAAGCAGCCATTGCAGTAAAATATCCACATTCTCAGTTCAAGAACTATTTGATCAAGATTTACCTCAATGATGCTTTCTCTCTACCTGCAGTACTTAACACTACTTTTCTCACCAATTCAACTATTAAGTCGTATAAATCTCCACCTTTCTCTCATCCCTCCTTATTACTGACAATATTGTACTCCAGAAATAAATGCCAGAATCTAATCTCTATCTTATCTAATTAATTATTTATTTTTTTGCACCATGTTCATCGATTCATTATTAATTTATTGGTAGTAAAATTCTCTTCAACATTATCTTTAACTATTTTAATCATTTCTACTATTTTCAATATATATCCCATGCATACGTAATGATATTATTATTATTAATATTATTATTATTATTATTATTATTATTATTATTATTATTATTATTATTATTATTATTATTATTATTATTATCATTAAACATCCTAATATATGTAAATCACATTTAATTTACCTAAACAAAACTAATATCAATTCGGAAAAATAGAACGTAGAATAACAAAATAATTCCAAATAAACTCTGGAACTATTTGAAAATTTGGTCCACCCGACTATACAACAATTAGATAATGAAGCAATTGCACACCGGAAATTCTGAAGGGTATATAAATATACATACACACACACACACACACACACACACACACACATATATATATATATATATATATATATATATATATATATATATATATATATATATATATATATATATATATATATATATATATATATATATATACATTTATATATAAATATATTTATATATATATATATATATATATATATATAT
>NC_090756.1:70311983-70321983 GCF_036898095.1 Palaemon carinicauda
TTTTTAAAAATAAGACACCCAATAGCGTATGGCGCCCTCTAAACATACCTTTTACAGCAGGACTCGACGTTGCCTGCCGCCCGTATAGCAAAGCTTTTTCAACCCTCTCAACAACCGTTGGGGGACCAAAGGGCGTAGCTCACCCTCAGGGAAATGACCAGTATCGCTCGCCTGCAACCTGCCGAAGATGGCTCTCCTCGTGAGGTGAACCTACTCCGTGCCCTTTGGATACGCCGTTTACCATAACCTGTACTTCTTGCCAAACTTCCAAAATACATCGACACATGGATTCAGCAGTGGGCACCTTTCCTCATCCTCAGCATCGTTTTGCACACATTCACGTCGACGTTGTAGGCCCCCTACCCACATCACAAGGATATTGTTACCGGTTTACTGTCATCGACCGCTCCACTCGTTGGCCTGAAGCCATTCCCATGGATGGATTGCAAAATTTATTATTCCTGAGCATCTTACTTCTGACTTGGGTACTACTCTCACCTCTCAGTTGTGGACATCATTAGCGAATCTCCAGGGCATCACCCTACATCAGACAACTGCGTAAACCGCGCTGCCAATGGAATGGTTGAACCTTTTCATCGCACTTCAAAGTAGCTTTAAGGTCCCGCTGCAAAGATCTCAACTGGTTTACTAAGCTTCCCTGGGTCGTCCTGGGACTGAGGACCACTCCTAAAGACGTCCTTGGCGTCACGGCATCGGAAATGGTGTATGGCGATCCAATGATCGTCTAAAACCTGCTTATCTCCTGCCTGATGAACCGCCTACAGTTCGCCTTTCTAGATCAGAGCGCCCTATTTAACATGTATTATATGTCATTTTTAGGGGGGGAGCCATGAACCCGCCGTGTGTAACACGATTGTACATTTTAAAGACATTTCATTTTGTGTGTATATTATGCTTTTTCTTCGCCTTCCCCTCGCATTGGCAAGGACCTGAAATAAAATGTCTGTTCTTCTTACTGTTAACTGTTAACCGGTGCGGTGTCGATTGAACAGGAAATTTCCTGTTGCCTTTTAGTATATATATAAAAGTGAGTGTTCTGTAATAAAGTTAGTCAGTTGCTTTAATCCTGCCTTTGAGTCGCAACCTTCTCTCGGTGGCCCATCACATGACCATATGCTGGTTTCGTTGAAACAGTTTTTGAAATCGTCCATTTCATGTTTTTCCTTTAGAATGTTGTACCAACCGTGTGTCACACGAAAATACATAGTAACGACATTTCATTGTGTGTGTATACTGTGCATGTATCTTCGCTCTTCCCTCGCACCAAAAATAACCTGAATAAACATTTTTTTTTCTGACCGTTAACGGTGTCGGTTTTTAACAGGAAATTTCCTGTTGCATTGAGCTTTTGTATATTAAGGAGAGTGTTCTGTAATAAACTCACTCAGTTGCTTTCATCCTGTCTTTGACTCACAACCTTCTCTCGGCCCGTCACACTGTTGATCCCGGAAGTCGACTCGCTCCTCCCGCCATCCAAACCTCCTCGCCCTTCCGTCGTTGGTATTATGGCGGAGTCTACGGAAGTTAATGCTGCGGCTCCCCCATTGAAACTTTTGTCATTTGCCAGCGGAAAGGCGTTTGCTTGGTTTCAGCACGCAGAATTCCAGTTTCGCATCAAGGGCGTGACGCGCTCAACCACCAAAGTAGATTATATTCTCGCGGCGATACCCGAGGACACCTTCCCGGAAATATCCGACTGGCTTTGTGAACAAGGAGACACCCAAATAGCATAAGATGCCCTCAAAGCATACCTTCTGCAGCAGTACTCACCGTCGCCATCCGCCCATATAGCAAAGCTTTTTCAGCTCTCTCAACAACCGTTGGGGTACCAAAGGGCTTTGCTCGCCTTCAGGGAAATGACCAGTATCGCTCACCTGCAACCTGCTGCAGACGGCTCTCCTCTTGAGGTGAACCTACCTCGTGCCTTTTGGATACACTGTTTACCTGAACCTGTACTTCTTGCCAAAATTCCAAAGTACATCAACACACTGATCCAGGAGTGGGCACCTTTCCTCAACCACAACGTCGTTTCCCATACATTCACGTCAACATTGTAGGCACCCTACCCACATCACAAGGACATCGTTATCTGTTTACCGTCAACGACCGCTCCACTCGTTGGCCTGAAGCAATTCACATGGAAATTGCAATGTCCGTCTCATGTACAACTGCCGTACTCTCAGGATGGACTGCAAGATTTGGTATTCCTGAGCATATTACTTCTAACAGGGTTACCACTCTCACCTCTCAATTGTGGACATCATTAGCGAATCTCCTGGGCATCACTCTACATCAGATAACTGCCTAGAACCCTGCTGTCAGTGGAATAATTGAACGTTTTCATCACACCTCAAAGCAGCTTTGATATCCCGCTGCAAGGATTCCAACTGGTTTATTCACCTTCACTGGGTCCTCCTCGGACTAAGGGCCACTCCCAAAGACGCCCTTGACGTCTTGGCAGCTGAAATGGTGTATGGCGATCCATTGACCATCTAAAACCTGCTTATATCCTGCCAGATGAACCGCCTACAGTTCACCTCTCTAGATCAGGGCACCCTATTTAACATGTACAGTAGGTCATTTTTTTGGGGGAGCCTACAGTTCACCTCTCTAGATCAGGGCACCCTATTTAACATGTACAGTATGTCATTTTTTTTTGGGGGGGAGCCATGTTACAACTGTGTATCACATGATCATACATAGTAACGATATTTCATTTTGTGTATATATTATGCTTGTATCTTCGCTCTCCCCTCGCACTGACAAGGACCTGGAATAACATGTCTGTTTTTATCACTGTTAATTGTTAACCGGTGCGGTGTCGATTGAACAGGGAATTTCCAGTTGCCTTTGAGTATGTATATAAAAGTGAGTGTTCTGTAATGAAGTTACTTAGGTGCTTTCATCCTGCCTTTGAGTCAAAACCTTCTCTCGGCCCGTCTCATGACCATATGCTGGTTTCGTTAAAAAGGTTTTTTGAATCATCCATTTCATGTTTTTCCATTAGAATGTTGTACCAACCGTGTGTCACACGATCGTACATAGTAACGACATTTCATTTTGTGTATTTATTATGCTTGTATCTTCGCTCTTCCCTCGCACTGAAAAGAACCTGAATAAACATGCCTGTGTTTCTCATCGTTAACGGTGTCTGTTTTGAGCAGGAAATTTCCTGTTGCATTGAGCTTTTGTATATAGAGGAGAATGTTCTGTAATAAACTCACTCAGTTGCTTTTATCCTATCTTTGAGTCACAACCTTATCTCGGCCCGTCACATTGGTGATCCCGGAAGTCCACTTGCTCCTCCCGCCTTCCACCCCCCACCCTCACCTCTCAGTCGTTGGTACTATGGCGGACTCTACGGAAGTTAATGCTGCGGCTCCCCCATCGAGACTTTCGTCATTCGCCAGCGGAGAGGTGTGTGCTTGGTTTCAGTAAGCAGAAGTCCAGTTTTACATCAAGGGCGTGACGCGCTCAACCACCAAAGCAGATTATGTTCTCGCAGTGATACCCGGGGACACCATCCCGGATATATCCCACTGGCTTTTTGAACAAGGAGACTAACTCCAATAGCATATGACGACCTCAAAACATACCATCTGCAGCAGTACTCGCCGCCACAAGCTACACATATGGCAAAGCTTTTTCAGATCTCGCAGCAACCGTTGGAGGACCAAAGGGCTTCGCTCGCGCTATGGGAAATGACCAGTATCGCTCGCCTGCAACCTGCCGCAGACGGCAGTCCTCGTGAGGGGAACCTACTTCGTGCCCTTTGGATACACCGTTTAGCCGGACCTGTACACGTTGCCATACCCGATGTCGATAGTTTACCCATAAAGGACTTGATGACCAAAGCTGATGCCCTTATGGACAGCCACTTCTACACCTCCATCAACGCCTCTACCCCTGACAAAGAGGACGCCTATTCAACGTCAACCGAATCTAACATGAATGCCGTAGAACATACACGCCTACCCATGACGTGCCGAAGCGGTGACAAAGCCACCCACCACCCACCACTCGCTCGTGCACCAACCAATGACTTCTACAGGCACTTACTATCTCCCATCAGCCGCAGTTTAGCTACAACCATTTCAGATTCAGGGCAACCGCGAAGAAATGTGCCATGAATTATCAGTGGCCAAAAAACGAGTAAGTAGGCCATCGCTCGTGACGTTGGCCTCCCGTGTTTATCATCTTTTCTTTTTACATGATGCAGGAACTGGCGAGCGATTTTTGGTAGACATGGGTGCTTGTCATTCTCTTTTGCCAAGGAAACTCTTCAGGACACGATGTAGTCTGTCTACGACTGCCGACGCCCACTTGGTAGCTGCCAACGAATCTGCGATACCTACCTACGGTTATGAGAACCTCACATTATCGTTCGGAAATGGTAAATTTAATTGGAAGTTTCTCGTTGCTGACGTCACATTGCCAATCCTCGGTGCGGATTTCCTCTCTCATTTCCACCTTCTGGTCGATGTCGCCCACGGACGATTGTTCATCGCAGACTCGTACTTGTTAACACCTCTTTAACCCGCCACCTCCAACCTCGCTCTCCACATCAGTGCACCCACGGATGCCTATGCCCACCTCCTGACGTCTCACCTGGAAGTTTTCTGTCCAGAATTTTGCCAAACGCCCACATCTCCTGCAAAGCACAGTATTTATCACCACATCACGACGACAGGACCCCAATTCTTCGCACAATTCAGACGTCTGGCACCGGAACGATTGACAGTCAACAAACAGATGTTCAAAGAAATGGAGGAAATGGGCCTTTGTCAAAATGCCTCCACCCCATGGTCGTTACCCTTACACATCGTCCATGCGGGGATTACAGGCACCTGAACATGCAAACAGAACCAGATCACTACCCCCTCCCAAACATTGCTTATGTTACCTCCTACCTGCACAAGGCGAAGGTTTTCTCCATGCTCAACCTCCTGAAGGGGTATTATCAGGTGCGTATGAACCCAGAAGACATCCTCAAGACCGCCATCACCACTCCGTTTGGTACATACACCTTCAATTACTCCAGTTTTGGCCTTTGTAATGCTGGGGCCACGTTTTAACGTTTCATGGATGGCACCACAGGGGACCTCCCTTTCTGTGTATGTTATGTGGATGACTTTTTTGTGTTCGCCTTCTCAAAAGAGGAACACCTCCGTCACATGCACATCGTGCTTGACCACCTGCAACAAAACGGCCTTGTAGTCCGGTACAACAAGTGTACCTTTGGCGCCAACGAAGTCCATCCCCTCCCTGAGAAGGTAACAGCCATTCAGTACTTCCCCGCCCCCTCGATCGTCAAAGCTCTACAGGAATTCTTGGGCATGATCAACTATTATCACCGTTTTCTGCCATCCATTGCCACCACTCTTGCTCCCCTCTACACCTCCCTCAAGGGCAAGCCAAAGGACCTGAATTGGGGTCCCCTTCAAAAAGCGGCCTTCTGCAATGTAAAGGAGGCCCTATCAACAGCTGCGGCTCTCACTTTTCCTATCCTTCTCTCCGCCGATGCCAGCAACGTCGCTATTGGTGCAGTACTCGTCACGTCATGGGAAAATTTACTCCATGCTGCCAGACTTAAATGCCCCCAGTGAAGCATCACATACCGACAGGCTTTCACTCTTCAACGCACGTCTTTCTGCGTAATGACACTGGCAAGCCACCGCTACCGTCCCCTTACAAGGGCCCTTTCTTTGTGATCCGATGCAGTATGAAAGCATTCATACTAAACATTCGTGGCAAAGAAGACTGGGTCTCCATTGATCGTCTAAAACCTGCTTATATCCTGCCAGATGACCCGCCTAATGTTCGTCTCTCTAGATCAGGGCGCCTTATTCAACATGTAGAGTATGTAATTTTTAGGGGGGAGCCATGTACCAACCGTATATCACACGATCGTACGTAGTAACGACAATTCATTATATATATATATATATATATATATATATATATATATATATATATATATATATATATATATATATATATACATATATATATATATATATATATATATATATATATATATATATATATATATATATATATATTATGCTCTTCCCTCGCACTAAAAAGAACCTGAATAAACATGCCTGTTTTTTTCACCGTTAACGCTGTCGGTTTTGAACAGGAAATTTCCTGTTGCCTTGAGTTTTTGTATATAAAGGAGAGTGTTCTGTAATAAACTCACTCAGTTGCTTTTATCCTGTCTTTGAGTCACAACCTTCTCTCGGCCCGTCACAATGTTTACTGTCCATATACTCTTAACATTAACACTTGTTTACTTGCCATAACAAACTTTAAATATGTCCAACAAATTGCAAAAGAAGCAGGGGAAGGAAGAGAAGACGATAAATGAACGAACTAAGAATATTTTCGGGTATTGACTGGCATATCAGTACCTATTAACTACCTTGCGACAATTCCCATCCTTTTTATGCTATCATACTATTTTTTTTTAATTGGATTTAATTCCTACGAATCTCTTTACCAATCTTTATTCTCTCAGTGTTGCAAGGGGAAAAAGGGCAATAAATATTCTTCCTATTTTAATTGATTAAATTACCAACACCCAACACATTTATAACTGCATTGACCATGGATAGTGATGTTTATCAAACCCGTTTCAGATTTCCAAGCGATAAATTCTCATAATATTTCGTTATGCATTTTTATCTCTTCTTCGAAACCACATTTATTTTTTTTTATTTTTTTTTTTTGAGGAAATCACACACGATAATATACATAGGATATTTTCAAAATGTTGACATAAAATAATTATAATTTTTTGTAAATATTTTTGCTTTGATATTTAGAACCTTTAATACCAAAATTCATTTGTGAAACAATGAAGATTAATATGTTATTATATCTTTTTATTAATGAACAAAGTGAATAAATTTAAGAATGATGATCAGTATTTCATGTGATAGTAACTACAGCTTGTGTTAGTTTGGACTTGATTTCAATTCTCAATTATATGCATTTGAGAATCTCGCTTAAAGAAAAAAAACAAATAAGTT
The DNA here is from genome assembly GCF_036898095.1 of Palaemon carinicauda. Classification (NCBI taxonomy): domain Eukaryota; kingdom Metazoa; phylum Arthropoda; class Malacostraca; order Decapoda; family Palaemonidae; genus Palaemon; species Palaemon carinicauda. Next base: position 70,319,039 of record NC_090756.1, read on the forward strand.
GTATCATTAACATCACGTTAATTATACTGCACGTAGTCTGAATCGCATAACTCATTATATTTATTCACATAAAAGTTTGGAAATTCTAGGTCATTAATTTGGATTTAACATATTAAGTTATACAAATTTTAGTAATATTTGGTAACGTTAAAATGACATTTACTAAATTTCTCTTAATAAGCAATCAATATAAGTGCATAGTTCATGTTTCAATAAATTATTTATCTCGTCTTTGGGGGATATTTATAAATTGTTTTAACTTATCATGAACAAAATCAATATGCCAATTTGTCAGTCATTAACTAACTAGAAACCTTAAGTTCTTTATAACATTGTTTTGTTAATACAATCGTCAATTCCTTCATCCTCATCATCATCATCTCCTACGCCTATTGACACAAAGGGCCTCGGTTTCATTTCGCCAGTCGTTTTTATCTTGAGCCTCTATCAATACTTCTATTTTCATCATCTCCCACTTCACAGTTCTTAGTCCTCCGCTATGTAGGCCTGGATCTTCCTACTCTCCTACTAAGATCTAATCGGAAAACTTCAGAATCTCTTCAGATATAGTTTTATTCAATTTAATATTATTGTTTTTATTTAATTTACTTCATATTGCATCTAAAAGCTGTTTTGGCCTTTCATCTTTAAATTCTTGCGATATTTTTTGTAGGATTTTCCTCTCTGCAAAATGATCTCTGTTTAACAAGCTCTATTGCATTATACTCTTATTTAACTATTCCTAATCTTAAAACAGCCTAAAAAATTATATACATTCTTACTATAACATATAGTCCTAATTTTCATTAATTATGAAATTATGGAGTACATAATATCATCATTATTATCCAGTTATTTCTTTTTCTTATTATACTTTATTGTTAATGATTAAAAATAAGTAATATTTTTTTTACGTTACATGTATAATACGGGAGAGTATATTTCGTGATATAATCAAGTAGAGTATTTCTCTTTTTCAAAAGGTAAGAAAACATTATTAAATAAACCTTTCGTGAAATATATTTTCGCATTTGGAGAAAGTAAGAAAGTGGAAGAAATATTTCAGGGGATAAAGAAATTAAAAGTAAGGGGATAAACTTCACAATATTTAATATGAAAAAAAAAATGTCAGGGGATGATTGTAAAGTTATGAAAGCAGAAAATCCAAAAAAAAAAAAATATATATATATATATATATATATATATATATATATATATATATATATATATATATATATATATATATATATCAAAAGAAAGTAAATATAAAAAGGACAACATAATTGAGAATCTTATCTTCCCCTAAGCATTCATGATTAAAATTATCCAGCGTAAAAGCTATTAAAATTATGGAAACAAAGTGATGGCAGCGACTGACGCCAAAGAAAAAAGATAAGTGAAAAGTTGAACATCTGTTTCGAAACTTGAATATAGAAACGCATTAATTTTTTAGTTTCGTGACATCCAAGGGAGTTTCTTTTTACAAAATCCACTTATTTTCATTTAAGTTTGCATAACATTTATAGGTAAAACAGCATATACAAAAAACAGTTGTATAAAGTTTTTTCAGCGTTTGTTCAACTTCAACTCGTATTTTTTCGTATATTTTCTGAAGATATGAATATTTTTTTCAAGGTAATACTCATGATCTACATTTAATCTGTGTATGACCAAAGAACCAGGTAGATATTATGCAAACTAAGTGAGGTTTGAAACAGATATTAGCATCATGAACCACAGACAAATGCAGTGTTTTACTTCATCGTCGGTCAGCGGGAGGGAAGGATGCCTAATAAACAGCCAATCAGCGACTAGCTTTCAAACCGTGAATCGGCTCCATTAGCCAGCTAGGATGAAACAGACTTTAACTAAGCTACAACCCTAAGCAGGATGTTATAAGCCTTATAAGGGGTCCAAAAAGGAATAATAACCCATAACATGTAAAGAAATTATTCCCCTCCCTTAGAATCGGGGTAAATGTGTGTCTCCTTGCTGAAGAAATAAAAAAATATTTTTTTTAGATATATACCTTTTAAATTCAATCACCTGAAAATATTTTTTTTTCTTTTTCATTCATATTGATGAGAATAAATTCGATTCTCAGTTGAAAGCTTGATTTTTTTTAAAATAAATGATGAGCTGTAGTTAACGGTATAGAAATAAATAAAAAATCTTTATAGACAAATTCAATAGACTGGAGAACTGTACTATAACAAAATAAAAAGAAATTTAATATTTTTCTATAATTAATTACGTACATTAGGAAACTAAACGAGAATAAAAAAAAAAAACGATAAAGTATGATATTTAAGTCGAAAAGAGTCCTAGCGTAGGAAAAAAAAAAAAAATAAAAATAACATAACGAACAACAGAAGGAATGTTACTAACGTCAAAGCATTTGCTTGGGGGAAAAAAATATATCATCTGATGAAAACTTCAAATGCGAATGGAGAACAAGGGAACAACTGCAGCAAGGGGAACTTGGTCATAAGAACGGAAAAGCCACATTCCACGTTCCATGATGCGTTTCTTCCATCACACACAACAACATCCACAGTTTCGACAGAGTCTGGTGGAGGAAAATAAGGCTGGTTTTGTCTTTTCTATTTCATAAAATGAACCATAATTCTATGAATAAAGGTACGATTTCTTTTTTCTATTTATTCTTAAGTTATAAATTGTTATCTTTTTCATTCGAGTGATTAAATTTTTTTTTTCTAATTCAAAACAAAAGTATTGTTTTCAACCAAGTCTGGAGGAGAGAAATCTATAGGGTTTTGTCTTTTTGATTTTACAAAATATAAGATTATTCTATGAATATGAGTACGATTTATTTTTTCTATTTATTCTTAGGTATATCATTAATTTTGTATTAGAGAAGTGATTAAACATGTTTTATTAATTGTATACAAAAGTTGAATTTTCGAGCGAGTGTGGTAGAAGGA